>NC_072733.1:172197867-172497867 GCF_026930045.1 Uloborus diversus
CGACTTTTCAAAAAAAGTCAACCAGAGTTCGACTTTTGAAAAAAGTCAACAACAACAAGAGTTCACACTGATAATGCTGATGTCTACTCGTAAGTCGACTGATGTAAAAGTAGAATTCCTAATTTTTTGTACAAAAGTTTTGGACAAAAGAATGCCATGTAAAAGTAGTGATATTTCTCAAAAAAAAAAAAAGATTAAGATACTCCGTTGTTAGGAACAGAAGTCAAAATAAAACGAAGAATCTATAATGTTAACCACTTAGCACACTAATGAAATCACTTGCAGTTAAGACAACTTTTGATATACAATGGCGTATGGGAGATGTCATTTATTCCACGTGCCACTGTAGACTGTGATGTCTCCGAGAAGTCATTCACTTCAAGTACCATCGCAGGCTGACGTCTCTGAGATGTCATTGCATATCAAAGGGTTAAAATATATCAAAGGGGGGCAAAAAGCAATTGAACCGTTTATTCCAAAAACAAGTCAAGCGCCAAGTTCTAAAATTTTGAAAAAACTTTTTCCATCATATTAAAAGTTTTTGATAAAGAACACAATATTTTAAACCGAAAATGATACGCATTTAAGTATCTCACTGAACGACGTTGTAATCCGTATTAAACAATTCAATATAGTGGTAAAATGTCTTCCTGAAATTCGAAATTTTGGGGTTTGAGGTATTTTTGGGGAAAAAATGATTCAATTACGATCGACGAACAAGTCCTAAGACCGCTGCCATTCACCCAGACAACGCGGACCAGGGTGCTTACTGCTTATTCCAAGCTCGAAATTCACCTTGCGAGATTAGTTCTGATCGTCTCACTAGATGGCGTTTTAGGGAAAATCGCAGTCTCGCAGAATGAATGAAGGGGAAAAAGCGATTTTTCGCGCGTTTGCTTGCGAGCGAAATCTCGACTGCCCCAAAGCAGGGTGAGATTATGCGATTTTTGTGATACAATTATGGGAGTTGGTTTTTCTGAAAGGTATTGGCTCGGGGAAAGCGAATTTGGATGTTGCCAATCCCGGAAATAGTTCAGGGAGCGGGGGGGGGGGGGGGGTAAAACTGCACGGGGGGGGAGCTAGTGGTTCTCCATTCAATTTGTGATACAATTGCGGGAGTAAGTTATCTGACAGGTATTTATTTGCAGGAGGATAACGAATTAGGAATTAGGATTTTGCCAACGCCGAAAATGGTGCAGGTGGCAAGGAGGGGGGGGGGGTCATAACTGTACCGGGGGGGAAGTGGTTTTCCGTTCCATTTCCGTGACGCAAAAACGGGAGTTAGTTTTTTTGAAAGGTATTGGCACGAGGAAATCGAATTAGGATGTGGCCAACCCTAAAAATGGTGCAGGATGCAGAGGGGGGGGGGGGGGTTATAGCTGCAAACATAAAATAGGTATATATGCAACATTTCTCGCTTTACAACAAGTTTTCAAAGCTTAAAAGGCTTAAACCAACTAATAACAACATTATAATGCGCAAACATCCGAATTAAATTGCAGACACGTGTTTCGGAGATGAGCTCCTTTTTCAATGTAAAAGATGTGAGTTTACGAATAAAAATGCATTCTCGGCTAAGGTTGATTATTTCCATTGATTTCATTTTCTTTTAACCATATCCATCCCTTAGGAAATAAGATGGGCGGGGGAGGGATCGGGAGCCCCCTATTTTCAAGAGATAATGCATTTCAAAAAATTAAGAAGCTATAAATTTCCTACGCCTTCTTTTTTTTTTTTTTTTTTTTTTTGACAGCTCGACGGCCAGCACAAATGCGTCTAGGGCAAATTATATAAAAAGCGTTCATAATTTTTATTTGTTTTCTATACATTATCCCACTTAAAATTTAGTTATAACACAAAAGTACTAGTAATTGTTTCTGAAAATTGTATGAATTTCATGTTTACACAGAATATTACAATCCCCTGTTTTTGCCTTTTTAGGGGGGGAAGGGTGACACCACAAATTACTGCCCCCCCCCCGGATGTGACCCATGCTAGACACGCCACTGACGAAGGTTTTTTTTTTCTGCGTTCTTTTGTTGTAAAATACTCTCCCCCTCCTTTTTTCCCCTAAATTCTTTAAAATACCCACTGTTATTTCAAAAGAGGGTGTAGAGTTCTTTTCATAAGATTTCAATTGAATTCAATTTGTAAGAAAATTTATTTTTCTTCATTGAAATTTGATATTGATTAACTAATTACAAAACAGTACCGAGGCTGGTAATTCTGGGGAATTGATTCCAAAATTTGATTTTCCATTTCGCTGACATCAAAATTAGCAATATTGTACAAATACTGTATTTGATTATACTGTAAGCATTTGTAAATTGGCTGCTGTATAATCTGATGCATTCGAAAGAAAAGAGAATACATCAAAACGCTCCTTTTCATTTCTTCTTCAATTTAGAATCTTTCCCTTTGATTGAACTTACTTTAAAGTTCTTTATCAGCTGAAGTGAAACTATGATTAAAAAAATTATTTCCTTTGCCAATATTTTTCAATATATTTACAGAAGCGAAGTTTTTATTCATTTTAAACTGCTCTTGTAACCAAAATTGCTGGTTTAACTTTTTAATCTTGAAAATAAAGATGGAATTATGTAATCATATGTACAAGTTGTTTGTTTTAAAAAAAGAAATCTAGAAAAGTACTTTTTTGAAGAACAATTGAAAAACAATACTTAGAAGAAATGGGATCTTGAAAACAGGAATAATGAAGAAATAAAAAATTTTATTTAGCATATACTTATTAAATTATAACTTTTAAAGATAAGAGAGAAAAAACTCTGAAATATGTCTTCGGAACTGAGATTGTTGTTATAATTACAACTGACAGGGGGGAAGGGAGGGTATCCCCAACAGCCCTTGGTTTTTACATAACCAATCATAATATGGAAGATTATATACTCTGTTATGGTTTGCTCTCCTCCCCAAAAGCTCAATTAGCCCAACAAGCCTTTTACATTTTACATGGGGTGCCCCCCTAAGAGCAAGGGCCCCCCCAAATATCGCGAAGACTCCCCTCTCCAAAAGCAAGAGCCCCCAAAATGAAAAAACACCCCTCAAAACACCCCCCTAAAAATTTCAATGATGCAGTCAGCGAAATGACTTAACCCCAACCCCCCCTCCTGCTTGGAGCGCACACCCCTGCATTTTAGTCTTTTATATATTCAATTTGAATGGCAGATTTTTTCATGAAGACTTTCGGGTGCATCTAAACCTTTCGCACTCTGCACTTCATTAAACACGACAACAATAATAATATATATTCAATCCACGATTACGGACAATTTATATTTCTTCGTCTGCATTTATGATAGTAAAGATTTTTTTTTTAATATCATGATTATTTTTTAAGGTTATTATTATTACTATTGAACAAAGTTACTAATATCGATGGTGTTATATTGTAAATCAACATATTTTACGTTTAATTTTCAACTTATTTATATATTGGCTCCCCCCCCCCCCTCTTCTATAATTGTTTTAGACACTGTAATGTTGAAATATGCATAAAACATGACTTACCTTTTGACAATGCTTTGAGCACCGGAGCCCTCGGGGTTTAACAGATGGGCGAGTTCGGCCCATTTTTTCTTTTTATCCTTTTTCGTGAATTCCTATGAGAATTTATTCTTATGGACGCTTGGATTTTCTTAAAGAAAATCTAAGATGATTTAAATGTGATTCTTCGTCACACAAAATGTGTACTTTGAAGCAGCTATTTGCAGGCCTTTCAGTGATTCTTCAAAGTTCGCGCCTTATCGTACACGGATGAAGCGAAACAAAAACTACGTGCGCTGAAAGAACATTGGTTGGAAGAAGTCACGTGCCTCAGCGCGCCTCTCATGCTACCCGTAACCGGCGAAAAATCCCCTCCGCCCTTCGCGTCTCTTCTCTTAAACTCGCCCTCTCGCCGACAGCTGGGAGATGGGACTTTGGAATAGCAGATTGCGAGATATTTACGTCAGAGCCGATCACGTGACGAGAAATGTCGAAGTCGAAAGCAAAAAAGCTTGGAATGACCTCCCAGATCCCAACATAGGAAAAACTGAAACACTTCCCCCACGCTATGCAGTAATCCCAAGACTTCACACACTAAAAGGTAGCGAGTTATCGGAAGATGTGTACTATCTATTTTGCGAGCATGTGTGAAAACCACTTATTCTCAAACCCAGTTAACCTTTTCCAGCTTACTCCCGTCATAATCATGGGCTGAGCTTTCGTCTCCTATTTCTCGTACCCGTGATATTTCTGAGATAAAGCGTACTAAGTTTAAATTTAACGAAAATCAAAAATGAGTACCTATATTGTACAAACGCCTTTATTTATGCATTTTTTTTTTTGAATAAAAATCAAGGCAGTTTTATGGCTCTTTTCTTGAAAATAATAAAATTGTTAAGGGGTTAAAGACCTGATGTTGGAAAAAGAAAACGAATGTTTGTTTTCTGCCAGCATTTTCTTCTTTTTTCACTAAGAATCTTACTCTATCTCTTGTTGAGATTTCACAATGCATAGGAAGCTACTGAATAAATCAGAAAATTTACGAGAAAAGCGCAGCAGGAAATTCATTTACCAGTTGTTTTGCTTATAATTGGCGATGAAAAATGGCGTATGAAGCATCTTCAGAATTCAACAAAATGACCACTGAACTGAAAAAAGTCTTCACTTTTGAAAAGAAAAACTGGACCACCTTGAGTTTGATATTTTGAATGGAAAACTAAGACCCCCCCCCCCCCCCCCCCCCAAAGATAATTTGCATTCCATACTTTCACTTCATTCGTTTACTGATGTTAAATAGCGCGGATGATTTAAAAAAGGTATCGCCTCTTAAAGCTGCGTCCCCTTTTCGTCTTGAAAATGTAAAAAAAAAGGAAATCAACGGAAAAACATACTCTGTTGCATGCCTTTTTACGAGTTGATCTACAGTCTAGTGCCCATATTTGAGTCAGCACGTTAACTTGAGACATTTTGATTCGAATGCTTTTACATCGGTCAGTATTCCACCAGGAAAAAGTATCGCCCCCTCCCCACTTTTTTATTTATTTAATCTTTCTTTTTTTTTCAGTTGTCTATTTCGTTGATACTTTAAATTTTTTGATGAGCCATCAAAATTTTCAGAAATGCCAAAATTGTTGCAATTATACGGCAAGCATGCCGCGTAATTACTTCTTGCATTTTCTGGTGTTGCAGGCATCCGTTAAACTGCTGAAATATGAAAAAAAGTCAAGCGTCCATACTAGATAATACTAGATACTCTGTATCTGAAATTATACAGCTTAAAACTCATCAAGTTTTCTTGAAATGCACGTCGTTTTTCGTTCAAATTTATTGAATTTAGCTACACACAGTACCGGTTTTGGGTCAAAGGGTCAATTCAATCAAGTCAACTCTTGACAGCGACATGACTTTTTCTGCCAAGAAGATTAATTGCTGGTTGCAAAGTTGCTTAATATTCGTTTTGTTTGCAAATACAACAAAAACTGAGTTCAAATGGGATGAAAGTTCATGACCAGTTTTCTAGTGGGAAGAATTCGATTCAATTTTTTGTAAGCATGCTTTTCTCTGTCGGTGATTTACATTAACATGATTTTATTTCAGTACAAACCTTAAAGTGAGTCCTAGTAAAGTAATTTCTAAAGCAATTTTGCAATTGAAAAAACAGATGGTTTTAGAAAGAGTGTAAATTTTATGGAACTTAACCCTTTCTAAAATCAGCGATTCAGTTACTTGTTGCTTCAATTTCGTTGGCGCTCCTTGGACTTGATTAAATGCGAGTTTTAAAAAAGGTAGTGAATTAAAAGATTTAATTACAGTGCTTTGCTTCAAAAATTCTATGGTGTCGTTTCTCCTCTTACCCCAAAAATTTTTCATCGAAATATATGATTGTAAATTACTTAAAAATAGTAAATAGTAGTAATCAAAATTTAAATTTGAGTTTCATAAATCATTGATATGAATGACAAAACTGCTCTCAGATCTTTCTTTTACGTAGAAAATAAAACAAGTCAGATTTATTTAATTAGACCGTTCTATCAGTCAAATCTTCATGTAGACATGCTGCTTCTACGGAGAAATATTTTTCAAATCTATGCACAACTTGTTTTGCGTTTGAGGAAAACAAAAACCTTCAAAAAAAATGCTTTAAGATACATTTTCAATTCTTTAAATTTTTTGGTGTTAAAATAATATTTTATAGTCTTGTTTGGGAAAGTTGATTAAAAGGTTTGAATATCTTCTTCGGGCGCTCATATCAAAGATTTTTGAACTATACAAAATACAGTCAACTTTTGATGATTCGAAGTTCAAAGGGACTGGTTATGGACTACCTTCTTGTTATTGGTAGTTCGAGTTATGGGGGAAATTTCCTCATTCATCTCAAGGGTATGGCACCAAATCAGAACTTCGAGATAAAGGATAATACGAGTTATAAAGCTTCAAGCTACCGAGAGTTAATTGTATATTTGCAATGATCTCAAATAAAAATGTTCTTGTTTATGCATGATCTACAAAAATGTCTTTACGATCAAGTTCGTTCGAAACAAATTCGCCGCTTTCATCTGAACTCACATCAGATTCAACCTTTCCATGCACTGTGTTCCCGTCTGATAACACGGGCGTGTCTTGACTCAAAATATCCAGGGTGTTCCGTTTTAACCTGCAAGACCTCTATTTTTGCAACCGTTAGTCCTAGATGCACACTTCAATTACAAAAATATTCAAAATCAGATGCAGGGTTAAGATATTAAAAGTTTGGAGCAAAAATAAAAATGAGTCAAAAAGTACAAAATTTGACTTTTTATACGGGCACTAGGTCTCCTAACTTATATTCAGGGAAATAATGTCCATTGAAAAATAATTACAATACAAGAAGTTTGACATTAGTTCAACCAATATTCACCAAGATATGAAACGTAGCGTTTTGTGACTTACACTACTTTACACTCGCCGTCAATAGCACCTTTTGAGGGAAAATATAGCATTTAACAAGAGTTTAAAATTTTATGTGTGCAAAGAGTGTGGTTTTTCAAATCAATTGAGGTATTGCAGTGTATTTTTGCGTATCATGGCATAACATTTGCATTTATTTTTGAATAGTAATGAAAAATATAAATACTTTGTTTTTTTGCTTCGACAACTTCTGAACGGGCGATAAGTTCTAATCTCATCTTCTATATGTTCCCTTAAAACTTTGAACTGGAATATCTCCTTGAGTTTCGGTCGCACAAAAGTCACGTTTTTTGTGTTAGTAATATGTTTCAATGATGATTACTTCCCTAAATATCAGTTGGGGACCTAAGGGCCCGTATAAAATATTAAGCTTTGTATTTTTTGTTTCATTTTTATTTTTGCTTCAAACTTTCAATACGTTAACTCTGCGTTTGATTTTGAACATTTTTGCAATTGGAAATATGCATCTAGGACAAACGTTGCGAAACTGGAGGTCTTACAGGTTAAAACGGAACACCCTGAATGATATTCTAAAAATGAAAAAAATCTCAACGACATCACTCAAGTCGCATTTGAATCTTTTGTGCGGTATTGACGCTTCATTGACTTTAGTTTGTCGTTTAGCCTCTGTTTCAAATTCAAACAGGTGATTCAAACTTTGAATCATCTATCCACCAGAAAAACAAACGGCATTTCATCAGTTTTATTGCTTATTTAATGTACGGCATATTTTGTATGTGATTTACGATGGTTTTTTCATTTTTCTAAAAAAAGGGGGGAAGGGGGACTCTAATTGAACTGTGCTCTCACAAGTAGTTATTTTCTTATAAATTAGAAGGAATTTAACGATGGTTTTTAAGAGAGTTCCTTGGTGTTTTTTCTCTTACCAAAGAAGACTTTTTGCCAGATTTTTGTAAATTTGTTTGTAGTCTCAGTTTATTGATGCATTTCATTGAAGTATAAGAGTAGTTACTTTTATGCAACATTTATGAAAAGAATATTAGTTCATCAAAACTTTGTGCGCTGATATCATTTTTTAATAAAAAAATTAATTTAGTAGATAAAATTTTCTGGAAATAGTCTTAGTTATGTTCATGAAAATAATTTCTGTTTTAGAATGTTTACATTAAATGCAATTTTATTACATTTTTCCTGATTTGATTCTGTCAAACATTAACACATTTAAGTTGTTTCGTTTGGAATGAAAAGATGAAAATATTTATTTCATATTTTACACCATGATTTGTCGCTACTCCTCATTAACATACATACAATGATGTTCGGTTAAACACAAACGGGTAGCAGGGTTGTCTATCTCCCATAAGAGCGATGATGCACTCCCCTCCATTTCTGCGGAATGAACAAATAAAACATATGAAAAAATAACTAAAAAGCTATAAGCATTGCAAAACGTTTCAATGCAAAAGTCCAGTTCTTCTGAAGTGTACGAGAGGTCATTTCATCAGCTAAGCAGGGGTGCAAATCAGAGCCTCAGAACCAGAGCCCCCCCCCCCCCAATAAATTCCATAAACCTCTCAAATCACCTCCCCCGTCTCTTCGTGGAAAACCATGTGTTAAGGATTTATTGAAACAATCATTGCAATCTTAGTGAAATGAGTTATTTCTAATTGAAAATCAACATATAGCACTGAATTAAAGTAACAAAAAAAATCAACTAAGTTTAAAGTAATTACTTTGAGGTTTGTGATCTAACTTTCTTAAACGCAATTAATCTGCCAAAATTATACCCACTGTTAATGGTACTTAAATCAGTAAAAAAAAATGCGAGTAGAAGTCTGTTCTTTTTAGCTTTACAAACATCTGTTCCTGTTCTCATAGCTGTTATCCTGGTATTCTCTTATTTATTGATTATCTCTTTTAATCACTTCCATCATTTTAGCTCGATGTTCTTGTTTATTGTTTTCGGTTACTTTCCTAAAAGTAAAAATATAGGATTAACAAAAGAGACCATAGAAAGCTGATTACATTTCACCAGAAGGAACTACTTCCTAAATCGATACATCAACCCCGAATTGAATAGAAAGACTATGAACAGGACTTTCATGTTTAAAATAAGGACTTTTTAACTTAAAAGGGAGGATATTACGGATAAAAGCATCATTTTGGTCTCGATTTTGAAACATTAATTTACTTTTTCAAAAGTTGATTTTCAATAAATGGGGAAAATCTACTCAAACTTGACAAAAATATTCGCTTTTTTTTGTACAGAAAACGAGATTTTTTTTAAAACACATTGATTTTGTTTTGTATTTGTTTTAGTATTTTATGTTACGTTTTAGAACAAATATTGACACTATAAAATGGATTAGATGAGATCAGAGCACAGTGAAGAGAAGGGCCCGAAACATAGTTTTAAATCATTTTTCCGATCCGAGTATGATAATGAGAAAAGACTTTAACCCCTCCCCCCCCCCCACCTCCAAGTATAAAATTCGGACTGCGTTAGTATATGAAGCATTAGCTTTCATTAAGCAAAGAAAATAGAATTTTCTGAAGACGGCCGTAAACCTAATGTCTAATATTTAAAAATGTATATATTTCATTTTCTATCTAAAATAGGTGAGAATGAATTGAATGGAACACCAAAATGGACATCCCGGGATTTATATGTATCACCATAAGAAAGTTTTTTTTATTTTTAGCAATAGCCCTTCAGCACAGAAAAAAATCATTGACTAGAGTGTGTACGTAGCACACTCATCATAAATACATGAAGAGAGGTAAATCAAAATTAACAAGGTAAAATGCTAAAATGTAAAAAGATAAAATGCAAAATTGTAAATGTAAAGCAAGTAAAAAGTTGAGAAGGTATTCAGTCTGTAGTCCTTGAAGTTTGTCTCTACTCTTCCGATATCTGTCATATATGGGAGAGGAGTGTGCAGTGAGACAGGGAGAATAGTGAGACAACCGAAATTTATTTTCTGTTTGGATACTTGCAGCCTGGTAAAGCTTTTGAAAAGTCGACTAAACATACTGTGAACAATATAAAAGGAAACAGGTTTCTCTCAAATATCATGTTAGAAAAATAAATATGTCATCATAGTTTGAACTAGGGATGTACCGTTCATGAACGAACGGGTCAAAAAGAACGAATCCTTAAAGTGAACGGATCCGTTTGTTCACGTAAAAAAATGAACGACCGTTCTATTCAACGGTGAGCAGTTTGGACCATTGTATTGATGCACTTGTGGTAAAATCGCTTTTATTTTGAATTACATTCATCTTTAAATTTTGAACTCTCATTCAATCTCAAATTTCCTTTTACTCACTGCAGTACAATATATTCATTTCGAAATTTTTTACTTTTTGCTTTATTCATCATCTTATATAATTAAAAACTGACCGTATGTATCTATGACATTATCTATATCCGAGTTACTTCTCCCGAACGCCAGTGAAGTGACTATCGAGCCAGGTATCGATAGATTCGTAATTTTCCTGTCTTTATTTTGGCTATTTAACATAATCTCCCGATAATAAATAGCGAAGATATCAATTAAAAACTGCTAATTTTGATACTTTGATTTCGACATAAAATCCCTAACTTTCGAAGGCTTTCCTCCATTCAAATTATTATTCAGTGCTTCAACTCAGCATTCAGTAACAATGCTTTTATTAAAGTTTGTAGCGGTGAAGAAAATCATTAAAAATAAAGATAAGTTGCCATTTTTTTTCTCGAATATGAACAAATAAAATTTTGACTTTTGTTTTGAGGCTTTTCCTGTACTGTTGGGATTTAAAATGTTTCCTTTCTGGTTATTTTTCCGCAATCTGCCGCAAAATTTTACTGATTTTTTATTTTTTTTATTTCTGTTCAAGCCCGATTGTTAAACACGCGTCACTTGACATAACTTTATTTTTCGAGGTGGACCGTGCAAAGCCGGGCTGCGCAGCTAGTTTTTCTTTAACCATTGCAGTTCATTTGCATTTTTCCAATGTATCCATTAGTAATTTTTTGTGTAATTTGTTTGGGCCACTAGCAAAATATTTGGATTTACTGTTTCCTGTTCCACGCACCTGCTAAAATTCTTCTGATTCTTTCTGTCGCCAAAATTATTTCTAAAAACACCTTTCATCACTTTTCTTGCAATCCTTTTGTCTTCTATAACATCCCTATCAATTACCATCTGTGTTGATTTGCCTTTGTTTTTAGCTTGGTTGGCGACTTCCAAGTCGCTTATTTAACATTCAATATCCTGATATTTTTAGGAAGGATTATTACTGTTTAAATTTCTGTTTCCCCACTTAAAAAGGTGTTGCGTTTTTTTTTTTTTTTCTGTTCTCATCGGTGGAATAATTTTGAAACTCCCTAATATTTAGGTGAGTCTCTTTTTTTTTTTTAAATTAAGTTATCCGGCACTCCGGCTGAGCTACAGATTTTTTTGTTGTTACTTTTTCGGCTATACATTAGGGTGGTTCGAAAAAAACGTTTTTTCGAATTTGGTATCCGATTACCCCTCAAAAGTTGCAGTTTTGTACCCTGAATTCGGGAAAAATAATAAAAAAATTCTAAATTATCATCTATAGTTCGCGCACGTCGCCTAAAGTTACGAAAAAATCAATTTTTTTCAAAAATTTTCATAATGTTGAAAAAAAATTCTAATTATGTTTTTTTTTATCCAACACCAAAAAAAACAACAGTATGTAACATATATTTGATTTTAAAAATGGTTTTATTGCTGTTTTAAAATAATTTTGGTTCGCAAAAAAAGTTATAAAATGGTAATAAATCGGTGAATTCGGACATTTTTGACTATATTTAAATCACATCGTTGTACCAAAATTAATAGTTAAAAGGTTTTAACTACACTTAAAAATGAAAGTGTGATCGATGCATGTATGTTTCTATAAAAGTCAAAAATAAACTAAATTATTCGCCAAGGCCGTGATCCACGCACTAAGCCACCGCGGCACGGCGCCTACTTGTCGCGACATGCAGCACACTGGCCGAGCTTGTGCTGACATGAAACCATACCGAACCCGTTCCTCACCTCACAATCAGTCAGTCAGTCCTAAACAATCAACATGGCGTCTACCAAAACTTCTAAGCGTTTGAGTCTTTGTCCAATTCTTGGTAAGTCAAAACCTTTTAGTGAAAGTGTTTTACCCACACATAAAGATGTTTTGTTCGCATGCATTGAGGAAACATCAAATTCTGCGAAAAATGTACCCTTTTCCGAGATATCTCATTGTGTTGGTAATCAAATAGAAAAAATTTATAGTAAAGCTTCTATACCAACTGTAAGTCATCAACGTGTTGTAAAATTAATTAAAGATTTGCATGACAAGTATTTTACTTTGAAAAAATCATTCAATCGTGATAAACAAAAACCTAACTTTAAGAAAAAGCTTAACGAGTTTGTCAGTGAAGCCAATAACAAACTTTTTGACATTGCTTTCTGCAAATGTGTTATGCATTTTACGTGTTCATGTGGTAAGAGGCCAAACTCTTGTAATTGTAAAATAGTTATGGATTGTAGGTGTGATAAGGAAAAGAAAATCCCTATTATTGAGAGAATTTATCTATGACCAACGAAATATGAGGTTAAGGTATATTGGTTCCTTGGACAGAGTAGAGACAAATAAGTTAATTAAAAGAGATCAACGATTACAAATCTGTAAGAAACCTAAAATTGATGAACCTGATGTTAATGCCAGTAAAACAGATATTACAATTGAACCTTTACATGACATTCTAATCGAGAATTGCGGAGATGACAGTGACAGTTTACCATCGACCTCTCAAATGCGAATTAAACTTCCTGCGACTGCATTGATGAGTGATAGATACGGGATATCAGATAGAGCCACTGCCGCGATCGCTTCAAGTGTTTTACAAGACATCGGCTTAATCAATGAAGGAGATTTATCGCTTGTAATAGACAAGAGCAAGATCAGACGTGAAAAACATAAAGTTCGAGAGTCCTTACAAACCGAAAATAACAGTGCTAAGATATATGGGGTATATTTTGATGGGAGGAAGGACAATGTTTATTTCCAAGAAAAAATTGGTAATAAAATGTATCGGAGACTGAAGAAGGAAGAGCACATAAGTTTAGTACAAGAGCCTGGTGGAAAGTACATAGGCCATTTGACACCAGTAAGTGGCACAGGAAGCGAAATTGCATCAACCATTTTGAGTTTTTTAGAAAGTAAGGAATTTGACCATAATGAGCTTGTTGCTGTTGGATGTGACGGCACAGCAACAAATACAGGTTGGAAAAACGGTGCAATACGTAATCTTGAGATTAAACTTGCCCGCCCAGTGCAATGGTTCATATGCTTGCTTCATTTCAATGAACTGCCGCTGAGACATTTGTTTGAAAGTGTAGATGGTGAGACTTCAGGGCCAACAAGTTTCTCGGGAACAATTGGCAGACTTTTATTGAACTGTGAAAAACGCCCGGTTGTTAATTTTGAAACAATCACTGGTGAAGATATAAAC
Organism: Uloborus diversus; assembly: GCF_026930045.1. Lineage (NCBI taxonomy): Eukaryota > Metazoa > Arthropoda > Arachnida > Araneae > Uloboridae > Uloborus > Uloborus diversus. The sequence goes on from NC_072733.1 coordinate 172,211,285, forward strand.
ATAACAAAAACTGACTTGAGCAAGGACCAAAAGTACTTACTTGACATATATCAAGCAGTGAAGACAGGAGAGTGTCCTTCAGATCTTGCTGTGAAAGATCCTGGTCCTCTTAGTCATTCTAGGTGGTTGACATGTGCAAATAGGACACTAAAGCTATACATATCTGAAGTGACACCCTCTGAAGGACTTAAGATGCTTGCAGACTACATTATGAAAGTATACGCCCCAGTTTGGTTTGAAATCAAAAGGCATCCATCAGTGAAGTTTGGACCCAAGCACATCTTCAAAGCTATTCAGTCGTCACGTCAGCTACCCGATAGTGTAAAGCATATCATTGATCCTGTGATGCAGAGGAATGCTTTCTTTTGTCATCCGGAAAATATGTTAATACCAATGGCAGTAGACGAAAGAATCCATGTTCGGCAGTTAGCTTTTAGAAGGTTGCTAAAAGCTAGAAATCAAGAGCCCAAAGGGAAATCCGTGCGTACATTTCAACCTCCGACCATCAATTTTGCTGCTTCAGATTACATTGAACTGATTGACTGGTCTCAGTGTAAACTTTCACCTCCTCCAGCAATGAACCATGTGTCAAATGAGAGCTTAGAACAACTGATTGGTAGTAATGTTTTGCCGGAGTTTGACCCGATGAAATTTCCTTGCCATACTCAAAGTGTGGAAAGAATAGTAAAACTGGTAACTGAGTCTTGTACAAAAGTTTGCGGGGAAGAAAATAGAGATGGTTTCATAAGAGCATCACTGCTCTCAAGATCAGTCATGCCATCGTTTAACTTTAAAAGTGAATTCAAGACAATGTGTAAAGATGATATGTAAACTTAAATTCACTATCATGCTAGCCAAGAATTGGTGAATATAAATATGTAAATATTGTAAAAAACACCCCTACATTTGGATGGATGGTTGGGGTAGGGAGTGGGTGGAACTCGAAGTGCAGCCACCTCCCCGTGGTGAGTTCTGGGTAGTTTCAATGTCTTTGAGACGAGCTAAGAGCTGCACACATACATGCATCGATCACACTTCCATTTTTAAGTGTAGTTGAAACCTTTTAACTATTAATTTTGGTACAACGATGTGATTTAAATATAGTCAAAAATGTCCGAATTCACCGATTTATTACCATTTTATAACTTTTTTTGCGAACCAAAATTATTTTAAAACAGCAATAAAACCATTTTTAAAATCAAATGTATGTTACATACTGTTGTTTTTTTTTGGTGTTGGATAAAAAAACATAATTAGAATTTTTTTTCAACATTATGAAAATTTTTGAAAAAAATTGATTTTTTCGTAACTTTAGGCGACATGCGCGAACTATAGATGATGATTTAGAATTTTTTTATTATTTTTCCCGAATTCAGGGTACAAAACTGCAACTTTTGAGGGGTAATCGGATACCAAATTCGAAAAAACGTTTTTTTCGAACCACCCTACTATACATGGTCTGTTGGCAATATTATATGATTAAAAAAGGTCAGTTTCGAAAAATACGCCAGTTCATTACACTTGAATTATTTATTACCTTGGTTTTCCAAGCTTTATGACTCATTTAAAATTTAAGAATATAATCAGTTGACCAATAATCGTGTGCTGAGCTACGTTTGAGTTTTTAAACATAATAATCCAGTCCACGTAAAAACAAGGTATTTTGTCCTACAAGTGACAACTAAAATATTTCAATAAAAAAGCTTTGCAGAAGTAAAGAACATTTTTTTTGCATAAGTAATCATAAAAATAATATAATATTTTTAGTAAAAAAAATTTGTTTGTGCTATTCTTTCAAATTATTATTTTTAATAAAATACATTAGCTGTCACCTGCAAATCAAAATATGTTTTTTTCCGTGGAATGGCTAAAATGTATCTTAAGCAAAAAAATAATCCACTTGTGAACGCGGTTATTAAAAAAAAATATATTTCTTTAAATAAATTTATCGCGAAAACCGCAGACTTCTTAAAATTCGTACACATCATGAGCAATGCCCTTCATTAGCAAATATATCTTCCTTTTCGAAGCCGTCGCGAAAACTCTTTGTCCAGTGAGAAGATACCATAAATACTGATGAATCTGCTCTTTGTGAATTTCCAATAGCGCGTCCACAATGTCTCTTTTTCCTGTTCTAGACGCTAAGTGGTTGAAGGAAGTACTTAAAATTCTCAAGACGAAAGCCATTCAGTGACCGTGTTGTTAGTCCTAAAAGAACTAGCCGTTGCATTTCTTCCCCATCTGGAGATGCTCGCTCGCACCTTTGCAAAAGGATTTTGGATTTTTGTAGGCGTATTCATTAAACATGCACTTTGTCAAGATATCATTTTTGGCACTGGAGGTGTAAATACTGAACGTACTGTTAATGTTGCTTCATCCAATCATGTAAGTAAACAATAATTTCACTTTTATGTCAAAATAGTGCAAATTGTTTCCTTCGATACTATTTTTCGGGTTGTTGCACTTAGAAAGATAATCGTTTTTTGGTATATTTCTTAATTTTTTAAGCTGCATACGTTATTTTAATCAATAAAAATATGTTTATATTTTTAATTTGTTATTGAAACTCTTTAATACAATTTTAATGTCAGTTGGGTGTAACAATATGACGCTCTTCAAAATCTCGATCATTTTTTAGACCAAAGCGTTTGAAGTTGACCAATAAATTGTAATCTTACTAGTGATGTGCCGGATATCCGTATCTGTATCCGTATCCGCGGATATCCGAGGGAAAATAAAGATCCGTATCCGTATCCGTTACTTTTTTGACGGATCTTAAACGGATCTTTTCTGTTCTTAAATTTTTAAATATTGAGTAAAACACTTAAATTCTGTTTAAATTAGGTTATATTCCCTATTTAAATTATAAGGTATCATTTGCAAAGCAAATTTGTACCCCCAGTCCTAAAAAGGAAGCAGTAATAAGTTTTAAAAGTGTATCTGCGTGTCTATTTCTGGTATCGTAGCTCCTAAACAGATGAACTGATTTTGATAGTTCTATTTTCTTTCAAAAGGTGACTTGATCGAAAGTGTTTTTAGCTTGGCCTCGTCTTTGCTGAACTTTAATTACCAAAGATATTAATTAAAAACCGACTTTACGTTTTTCACACTTATGGTAGTGAAAACTTACCCGTACAATAAAAATATTGGCACTAATTTAAAGAACGAAGTTCTCTGCGTCTAATACTCATTTGAAACTTTCAAGTTATGTACAGTAGAAGCTATAGTCTTGTTAAGTAAACTTTAAATGCAATTCTAAGCCGTTATATGCGTGATTGTTAGCGATTTAATAGTTGGAAGACAATAAGAAAAAGCTCAATGATTTATAATGTCTATCTGCTGTTAGCTCATATTTTTTAACAATGTGGGTTGTGACCCGCAAAATTCACCTTAATCTGAGGTCGGCTCTCTGGGACATGTTTTTTTTTTAATTTTTAATTTAATGTTAGTTATATTGTTAATGATTTAAAGTTTCTGTTATTCTTCATTTCGGTTTTTCTCGGCATTCTTCAAAAAAACCAGGCTAAACTCTCTATTTATAGTTTGTAAAGGTGTTCTCGGCTCTGTTATTTCGTCGGTAAGGGCAAGTTGGGTGGAATGGGTCAGCGCTGCATTTATGCTGAAATAAAATGCGGAAAATTATTTCTAGCCTCTCCAGTATCAGCTTTAGACTCTTGTTCCTGTATTCCCTACATCTACCAAGCAAGCACACATTTTATTTAAGCATTAATGCACCGCTGTCCTATTCCTCCCAACTGTCCCTCAATTTTAACGGCTATTTCTTTGAAGAGTAAATCATAGTTTTGATTTTATTTTCGCCGTAGATGACATTCTTTGAAGAAATAGTGCCGTTACCCTGATGGGAATACCTTAAATTGCGAATTATACACTTGGACAATTGAATTGGGTACACAAATTTTGAGCTCCGTATCCGTATCCGCGGATATAGACACTAATGATCCGGATCCATATCCGTATCCGCGGATCTACTTTTTTAACGATCCGGCACATCACTAAATCTTACCTTAATATATTTTCTTGTAGTTTAAATTTGATTTTTAAAAAAATCAATTTGATCGAGTGTTCTGTAGAAGCTTTCCCAAAATTTGTGACGATGAACTGGTCGTCAAAATTTCAAACTATTTGGTGAAGCTAAAGGACCAAAGTAGTTATGCCGTGCTAAGCATAGATGTGGTATCTGCACATTTTATCAAAATTGAGTTATTGTCACCAGGTAACCTATAATAATTTAACTTACCTAAACGTCAAGTTTTTTGGCGATTTGTGAACGCGAAATATTAAAAAAAGCTTTAAGAAAAAAGTCGTAACTGCACAGTTTGCGGAGTTTGCTAAGGCAATTTGAACGTAACTGACAAATACTAAGCCTTTAAAGTGGTATTTGCGCAGTTACCACTTTTTTCCTTAGTAATTTGTATATACGACTTTTATACCTTAGTAAAGCAGCATAGTTAATAATGTAGCAGTTTATTGTAACACAGAATATTAAAATTAGTTGACCGTTGAATATAGTTGATACAGGTTATAATAAAAACTAATACAACAATGTTAAAGTAAATATTCAGCTTTTTCTGTTTAAATGTTTATTTAAAATGCAAATTCTAAAAATGAAATGCATGTAAAATATTCATATCTAATTCTTTCATGAAAAAAAAAAACGCATTTCATTCTACGACCAGTAATATTTTTATTTAAGTATCGTCCGCTGTCAAAATTATCTTCATGCTCGGTAAAAATGAATCTAGAAAATAAAACATTATAAAAAACACATTCTTTCAATATAAAAAACAGGAAATTGTTATGGATTACAGTTTTAACTGTCCGGAGTTTTGAAAATGGTATCTTTCAGAAGGTAGATTCTGTAAGATTTGTATTAACAAAATAAAGTCCAAAGAAAGCAGATGTTTTCAGTATTATTTAATGATACATTGAGCACGTTTTACTAAGCTATTTTTGTCGCATCTAGGCAGATACCCCTATAAATGCCTAGTACAGTCTGAGTAAAAACTTTAAGACCATTTAACGTTTTTAAGAAATTGGACACATCTTTAACTTAGGATCAAAGAATCATTTCAGTGATAATTATAAACCTTTAATACAAGTAAAAAAGGATAAAAATTTCGTTTGTAAGTATTTCTTTATCAGAAAATATTACAGAGCAATATTTGAACCTGAGTAAATTCTTTAAGGCCAACACAGAAAAAAGCAAATCAAAACAAAAATTTAAACATTTTTGAGCTTGCGTAATAGCCATTTCTTCAAATTGCTTTAAACATTCTTGTTTTCATGGATAAAACTAGTTTTTGACAACGTTTGGATCTGTTTTATGCCATTCAACTTCGATAGTAAATGTCAGCTCTGTTTGATGAAGCAAATTGTCTCCCATTGGCATAAAATGATCTTGCTAAGTCACCCCATAAGTTTTATATTGGGTTAAGATCTGGACACTTAGTTGCTCATTTCAAAGTTTTAACATTGTTGACTTGGAACCAATTTTTTGCACTACTTCTCGAATGGATAGGTACACTGTCTTGCTGATATTTCGTATTTTCTGAAGCAATAAATTTAGCATTTGGTAAAAGATGGCTTGCGAGGACATTTTAATATGCTTGTGAATTTATTTTACCTGAAACAAACATAACTGAGCACACAACATTATAAGCAAAGCACTCTCAAGTCATGCTAGAGTCTCCATTTAATTTTCGCTAGGAGAATATTTCCATTTCTTTTTTTAAACCATGCCAATAGTGCTTCCATCGTTCTGATCCATCCAAATTCCACTCATTTTCGTCAGAAAAATTATTTGTAGCCATTGGTTACCCCAGGTTAGGATTTCCTGGCTAAAGTTCAGATGCCCTATGCTGTGCCTAATCAGTAACTGACGTTTAGGCAATTTTACTGCATAAATAAAACCTCCACACTTTCTAACTGCATTATACATCGTTTTTGACAAACATTTAAAAACATTTTTTTTTAAATAAATTTTCTGATTGAGTACTTTTCAAATAATGTAAGTTTGCAAACACTTCCTCCATCACGCGAAGACAAAGAATTTGGGCTTTTCCCGGTGTTTTTTTTTTTTACCATAACTGTGTTTCAATTTTAAAAAGTTGTTGACTTCAATCTTCAATCTGCCAATTTTTTTCGCAGTAGTACGGCTAATCATCGCCGCTGAAGAAAAAAAAAACAATCTGCTCTCTTTAACTTTTTACCTTTCGATATCTTCACGAAGAGAACCAAAACTTTGAAGAAATTAATGACAAAACTGTAAGTTGAAGGGTTTCCACAATTTTGGTAACTGCGGTCATATTTATTCCAGTATAATGTACCTGTAGTTTTAAAAACAACTAGTGTCCTTAAAGTTTTTACTCAGGCTAAAATACTAACTATGAATATACCACTGTTTTTCTGGTAATTGCATACTTTACAAATCCTGTCTGTTGAGTTATTTCTTAGAAATGAACATTAATAATTAATAATACAATAGTATTAAGATCAATTTAGTTTTATTTTCTAATTTTCACAAAAAAATGTACTGGCCTTAAAGTTTTTACTCAGACTGTAATTGTCACTTACGGTGAAAATAGCTTAGTATATGAAAAGGTTTTGAAAAGAAAATTTGTCGTAACTACATTTATTAATTTTAAATTAAGAATTTTACAAAAATACTCTCTTACGTTAATTAGATAAGTTATTCACGAAACAACTACCGCAAGTTGAGCAATTAATTAAGTCATAAATCAAAGAAACGAGTTGTAGAACTTTAATCATCAATTTCTCATTTTGAGCTTCACTGCAGATATCACATTTGTGCTTAGAACGGCAGAGTTGATCTTTACCTACGTATTCAAATTGTAAGATGCATTGAAATAAAAGTGAAATATTTTAATACAGTGTTGTTTTTATTTATTTTTTTATTTATTTTTTTTTTTAATTTGTGGAATTAAGGCTGAAATTATTTTTTAACTTTTCATTGTAATTTTTCTATCATTTTCTCCTGCACTATATAAAATAATTTTTCGGCGCACGTAATCGTCATAATTTAATTTGATAAAATATTTTTTTCTATAAATAAAATAAAATTTATGATATTGGTTCGGCTACATAAAAAAGAGCCAGCGACTGTAAAAATAAGCGAATTACTTGATTCAAAGCTTAAACAATATGCGTTTCACTCAATTACTTTTAATGTGTAGTAGAATGTGTTCATAAATGATACAATTTCAATGATCAACGCTGAAAGCGTTAATGATAACGCTAATCAACAAATGGTTCAAAACCGACAAAAAGATTCAATAGTTCGTTATTTTCTTAAAACTGAAAGCGAATTTTTTTACGACTACTGTTTTAGAAGTTGCATATTTTGCATAATTGCATATTTTGTGATAGTATTCATTGATATGCATCATTTATGAGCATATCCTGCCACCCATTCAAAATAAGAGTAAAATGTATTGCGTTTACGCTGTTAGTCAATATTTTGCTTGTTTCTACAGTCGATAAGAAATTTTTAAGTAATTGATTTTCCATCACTTGATTTTAGTCACTAAACATTATTATTACTTTCTTTTTTAAACGAAACGATGTCGTTGTCTATTAGGGATATTCTTTTGCATAATATGTAGTAGCATTGAAAATTTGTTTAAAACACATTTTGTCATGATGATATATTTTGCCATAAATGAGTTTTTTTTTCTCTTTACTGTTGAAAACTCCTATTAATATTCCAAATTTTTCATCGACGTTTTTTTAGTAACGAATGGTCAGTGTCCTTTTCTTTTTAAACAAGCCACTGATTTTATTTCTTAATGGACTACATATTACCCTTTTTTTAATTCCAAATGTTTCATCGTCATTTTTTACCCGACTGCGCGTGCGCGACGCAAAGGAGGGTAATGTGTTTATCAGTCTATGTATGTATGTATGTATGTATGTCCCTATGTGGCGTTCTAGGGGCTAAACGCCTTGGCCAATTTTGGTAATTCTTACGTCAATCGATTTGTCCTAACCTTGGAAGTGTCACTAAACACATGACAGTAATCAAAAGTACCATTTCAAAAACCAGTTTCCATTTTGTCAAATTGGGATCAGCTCACGCTGGGTGTCGCACGCTACCTAAGTGCGACAAATGCAGGTAGTTTTCGCTGCCTGAATTTTTACCCGACTGCGCGTGCGCGACGCAAAGGAGGGTAATGTGTTTATAAGTCTGTGTATGTTTGTTCCTATGTGGCGTTCTACAGACTAAACGCCTTGGCCAATTTTGGTAATTCTTACGTCAATCGATTTGTCTTAACCTTGGAAGTGTCACTGAGCACATGGCAGTAATCAAAATTCACCATATCAACAACCAGTTGCCATATTTTGTCAGTTCTGGATCGGCGCACGTTGGGTGTTGCACACTGTCGCACGCTACCTGCGTGCGACAAATGCAGGTAGTTTTCGCTGCCTTATTTTTTGTGTTTACCAAGTCTACTAATTAGGGTCTCAATGGCCGAGTGGTCTAAGCGATTGCATCTCCCACTTGAGGCGGTGGGTCAAGACACCCTCTCTCCGGATGTACTTTCCCCTCTTTCTGATGTAAATTCTTTCATGTGTTCTTTATATGTATTCTGTAGTGTAATAAAAATATATTATGCGTAACGAAGGCAAGATACTCAGATTGTAGTCCTCATCAAAATAAACCCGGGCAATAAGCACCAAATAAAAATAAAGTCTACTAATTCGATTTTCATCTCTAACATATGTTGCTTTTGCCTTGAATCAAGGGACTGAGTTTCGCGACGTTTACTTTCTTGAGAGGATTTTTTATTTTTGAGAGAAAGATTTGACTGACGACATTTTCGACTTCGCGTCATCATGAGTTATTCAAGCTGCTTATATAGCTGTACTGCGGTTGACTTAAATTCGCACATTTTTGCCGAAGGTCAAGCACATGTGCTATAAGCCGAGTTAAGTCCCTAGAGGGACTAATTATCAGTAGTTTTGACCACCGCAAGTTACTAAATAAAATTACAAGCAAACTGTCTCAATGAAATGACAAGGTTGCGAAATGTACCGCCTTATAATCATAATAATTAAGGCCATAAAAACTAACTAAAAAGAGTAAAATAAAAAATTATTAAATAAAAAAAAAACCCGACCGCGTAAAAACCAAAAAAACTAAAAAGGAAAATGTATAATCCCAGTAGTTTAGAATGTTATTAAGTACTACTGAATAACTACACCGTTGAAATAGTTTTATAACCATACACAGATAAGACAAATCATAAATTCAAAAGCAGAATAGAAGGATCCACATTCGGGGCCCATTCCTTTCTGATTCAAGGAACCCCGTAAAATTTGAATGGGCTCCGACTGTTGATCCTTCTATTCTGCTTTTAAATTTATGATTTTTCTTATCTGTGTACGGTTATAAAACTATTTCAACGGTGTAGTTATTCAATAGTACTTAATAACATTCTAAACAACTGGGTTTATACATTTATCTTTTTAGTTTTTTTGGTTTTTACGCAGTCTGTTTTTTTTTTTGTTTTTATTTAATAATTTTTTATTTACGTTAAGAATTTGTAACCCAATTACTACGAATTAGGGTAACGGCCCCAGTAACAGACATGCTTAAGACATTGCTCTCAGGTTAACTCAATTTTCTTACCCTTTTAATGCATTTAGATTTTTAAAACTATTTTCTCTCATGCAACTACATATTATCTAACGTTTGGCTGCTTCTGGATCCGCTGAATTAGTTAATTCTATTTTTATTTGCTCAATTTAAAAAAATGTCCCCCCCCCCCCCCCCCCCCCAGTAACAGACACCCATAATTCTGATGATATCCTGCAACAGATAGGATGATGAGAGGATGAGTAATGAATGAAATTCCTCTTTTCTCTTCAAAATATGCAAAAGTTCTTTATTGAAAAGTTTTTCTTGATCCTTCTATTCTGCTTTTTGTTTTTATTTAATAATTTTTTATTAAGTAATTAATGCAATGCTCTTTTCTTTTTAACAAGTCAATGGTTTTATCTCTCAATAGACAAAATATTACGACTATTTAGTTCCAAATATTTCATTGTGATGTGTTAAGTAACTAATCATCAATGCTCTTTTCTGTTTAATAAGCCAATGGTTTTATTTTTTATGGACTAAATATTACCATAATTTACGTTCCAAATTTTTCATCGCTTATTTTTTTTTTTTTTTTGATAACTTGGTTACAATTTTGACTAAAATGTGGTGCTTGTGTTTTATGTAGAAAGCAATTTTTATCATGCGTCTTAACTTATGTGTTTTTATGCCTGCTATATTAGAATGATTAAGCTTTATTAGCAAAACTTTAACAAAAATGAAGAATCCACAAGATTGGCCTTCAAGGTTTCTAGATCTTACATATTGACACTTTTTTTGTGGCTATTCAAATTCACGTTTGTATAGGCGTCTTTGACCGATTCTAAATTCTATTTTGTTCATTCTAAACAAAAATTCCTATTGTAACTGAGCATTTCGGTGCCAACCGCAGCTTTTTATTGTAAATAGTTCAACAATTACAAGGTTTTAAAAAGTCGACTGACTTTTATATCACCCAGGGACATTTAATTGAATTTATATTTTTATCCACGCAAAGCATGTTGTTATTGTTGGGTTGGCTTGTGGTTTCCTATTGGGGGAGAAAAAAACTGCCGTAATCATTGAAATTTAGATATTATAAGCAACAATATTAGAAACTTAATATTTTGGAGTCATTTTTGACAGGGAGGTCAAGCTTACATTGATACCACATATAATACTAATATGTTCTTTTATTTCGCAATCATTAAGTTGTACCGGGTGCTTATTAAGTCTTGCACAGATTTTTTAAAAAAATGAAAAATCATAATTAAGAAATATGCATAATTACTTTTTATGTTGATCCTTATATTTTGAAGTACACTTTCCAATCGGTACATTATTGTCTAAAAGAACGTTGATGACGCTAATATCAGAAACTGAAAATAGCGTCTATAAAAGAGAAAACTCCCGAGGGCGCGATAAAGTTAGTTTTGAGAGTACACCTCCCAGAACTTTTGGTTTTAAATGAAAGAACCAAAAAAGTAAGTCAAGATTAATAATCAATACTAATGATAATTTATGTCCATATATGGGCTATTATTGACCAAACCCTCACAACCCAGAGGGTAAATTCTGGCTGAGCTAGTGCCCGGCACGAAGTTGAAAATTTTCTACATATTTTCAGAACGTGCTCATGTAGAGGTGTATCGGGAAAAAGAAAATGCTTTTTGAGATAAGGGTCAAAGTAAAAAACAACTATACTAAATCTCAAGTAAGTTTTTATTTTATTTTATTTTTTTTTTCTGAAGGGATTTTCTCTAGCGGTGCAATATTAAAAGAACACCCTGTATTTCCATCCATGGTCAAATCTTTTAAGAAATAGAAGTTTTAAAGCTTTTCTGCTTTTAATACATCTAGCAGATTTATATGAGAAGAAACGAATTACTAATAATGTAATTATAATTTTGCTACTCAACAATCTCAGTCACTCAGACGTTCTAAACAAGCCCTAAAACAAATACTGTAATTCAGGATCTCTGACGGCATTTTTTTTCTTATGGACTACCTGACGAGCAGTATTCATTAGGGTGGGTCGATTTTGACTTTTTTTTTGAAATCGAAAACGCCTGTGGTGGGAAAAGTTGTGTATTGGCATCAAATGCTCGCATAAAAAATTTTTTGGAAACCAAAATATATTTAGATCCCCCGCCAGCCCCTTAAAGTTTGGCCAAATATGTAAAAATTGACATTTTTTAAATTTTTTTAAAAAAAACTTATGTATATTATTTTTAATCGCCTGTGGTGGGAAAAGTCGTGTATTGACATCTAATGTTCATTAAAAAAATTTTTTGGTAATTAAAATATATTTATACCTTCTGCCAGGTCCCTGAAGTTTCGCTAAATATGTAAAAATTGACTTTTTTTAAAACTTTTTTTTCCTTTTTTATGTATATTTTTTAATCACCTGTGGTGCAAATAGTAAATTGTAAGACTCTTTGTTTGTGAACAAAATAATTATCATATCATATTACATATGACACCCCTGCTGGGAATCTGAAATTGCGCGTTTTGCCTTTTTTCTTTGCTCTTTCTGCTTAGTTTTAAATGCCAAAGAGACAGATGGTGTGATTCCTCCGAATGTTTATTTTTCTTCTTCTCTGTGATATAATGAAACTTTTTAAATCCCCCCCCCCAGTCTGACAAATCGGCCTGCTCTTGGCACTTAGCCAAGCATATATGAACCAAATAGAAATCGTAACGAAAAACTCAGAGCAGAAGAATTGGTACAGCGAATGAAGTGTTATCAAGCATATTAGACTATTTAAAAACAACCCAAGTATCTAATGTGGATTTAATTGCAGTAGGATCAGATGGAACAGCAGTCAGTAGTGGTGTGAAAGGTGGTGTAATAAGACTGTTTGAGCTGCATTTAAAAAGGCCATTGCAGTGACTCATATGTCAATTGCACGCCAATGAGCTACGTTTACGCTATCTGTTACGGCATCTTGATGGAAGCACTACAGGTCCTTTTACATATAATGGTCCTATAGGGAAGCTTCTTAGCACATGTAAGCAGCTACCAAATGTCAACTTTAAAAAAATTGCTTTTGATTTGCCAACAGTTGATACAGACGGACTTGGCACTGACCAAAAATACTTGTATCAAATATGTCAAGCAATATGTTCAGGAAATTGTTCAACATCACTGTCCACCAAATCACCAGGAAAGCTATCTCATGCTAGGTGGTTTACAACAGCAAACAAAGTACTTCGTTTGTATGTTGGTACAAAAGAGTCATCGCTGGAAATAGGAACTATTGTAGAATACATTATAAAAGTGTATGCAAAAGTTTGGTTATTGATTAAAACTGAGTCTTCATGCACAGACGGTGCACAGCATCTTTGAGAAGTAATCCACTACTGAAGATATCTTAGCGATGATCTGAAATCAGTAGTTGACCCTGTTATACAAGAAATGGTCTTTTTTGGTCATCCAGAAAACCTGCTGATAGCCATGTTCAACGGCACGCCATCTTCAGTAAGAAAATTAGGCTACAGAACAATCCTGAAGGCCCGAACTCTTACCAATGAAACTGTTCGTGATTTTGTCATTCCACCTCTAAATTTTCCAGCAAAAGACTAGACAGAATTGATAAATTGGCAAAATTGCGTCCTTACAGACCTTCCAATCACCAAACATATACCTAATGCGGAACTTGAGAAAGTAGCTGAAACGGGTGACGTTATTGAAATTGAGTAGTGAAATTTACCATGTCATACACAAGCGGTAGAAAGAGCAGTTAGGTTGGTGACAGAAGCATTTTTATCTGTTTGAGGAGCAACACGTGATGATGGCTTTATACGTACAACATTGGCTTCCCGAAAATTAATGCCAAAATTTGAGAACAAAGCAATGTATAAGGTGTAAAACTTCTTCATTACAAAAAACTCCGAGGTGAATTCTTAGTCATTTTCCCCTAATAATTCGGGAAAATGAGCGAAGAGCTGCTGTAAAACTGCGACGACGGACTTCAGGTACTTTAATCTTTTATACCTATGTTTTAATCCTAAAGAATTCTATAGTGTTATTATAGAAAAATAAAATATAAAAAATGCTTAAATTAAAAAAAAAAGTGTTGGATAAAATTTTTGCTTTAAAACGTCAAGATTTTAAAAATTATGAAAATATTCCAAATTTCACCAGTTGAGCGGAGCTTGAATATTATTATTATTATTACTTATGAGTGAAGAATCTTACTAGGCAATCATTTTCACTACGGGTGATTTAAAAAATCAAACATGAAAAATTTAAAAAATAACAAATAAATGTCAATTTTTCCATATTTGGTGAAATTTCAAGGGACTGGTGATTGATCTAAATATATTTTGATTACCAAAAAAAAAAAAAAATTATATGAGCATTAGATGTCAATACACAACTTTTCCCACCACAGGCGTTTTCGATTTCAAAACAAAAGTCAAAATCGACCCACCCTAGTATTCATTTCGACGAAATGACTCTCCATGCAAGGGTCGCCTCATTTTTCTTTCCTTATGAAGAACAAGAGATTTGACAATATATTTTCTTTAGTTAAAAAATCTAAAAACAGCTGAAAATGTTAATGGAATGCATTTTAAAAAATGCCACTTTTAAATTGCATATGCATATAGGTGGGTGCTTTTAATTGTAAACATTTGGTTTAAATTAATAAGTTAGTGATTTTAATCTTTTTTTTTTCAAAGAATGTTTTACTGATTCTGGCAAGTAAAAATATTAGTTCTTAAGATATCTTTCTCATTTTTATTAAATGATATTTATTTTTGCATTTTTTCAAACTTAATCAAAATTTATTGGTTTTCGAAGAATTATAAATAACACACGTACAACAATACAACGCATGTTTTAGCTTTTTCCAAGTGGTAATTCGAAATTGAAAGATTGACTTCTTTCGTTTCTATAACAATATGCACCGCAAATTCATTTCTCGGTACGATACTGGTCTAGGCAGTAACAAAAGAAGAGGTAGAAGTTTTTTTTTTTTTTCATTTGAACAAATTGGTGCCAACATGGAAAAACCAAGTTATCTAACATGATCAACCCCGAGAAAACTTTTCTCGGCCGGAAAATACGAACATTTATTGTTTTTTGTCTGTGTGTGTTTTTCGAAGTATCTCAGATATAGTTGAACTAACCGAAAATGGGAACACCACGTTAGATGTTTCACTTCATTGTAACTCTCAATATAACCATGTTTGAACTCTGTTGCTTGTGAATACGGACGTTCTCACCTTGAAACACCAGACGTTCTCCCGGAAAGAGAATCTGAAGCATAAGGGGAAGATGATCCTCGAGAATCATTCGATAATGTTCACCTGTGATTCTCTCCCTCAGGGCAACAAGAGGCCCAAATCCACGAGAAGATATTGCTCCCCACAACATCACAGAACACCCTCCATGCTTCACGTTACGAACCAATCTGTTACTATGATATTCTTCTGCTGGTGTTCGCCGGACGAGCACACGTCCGGTAATCTGGAATAGTGGAAATGATGACTCGTCAGACCCTATGGCTTGATCCCATTGCTGTTGTGTCCAGTTTAGGTGGTCTCTGAACCACTGTAGTCCCTTCATAGCGTCGAAACTAACGGTTTTGAAATAGCTTCTCTGCCATGAATGTGGGCAGCATGCAACTCCCGTTGAATAATTTTCATTGATTACAGGCTCTGAAGGTTTATGTTCGTTCCAGACGTTATTTGCGGCAGTTTAGTCTTGCGTTTTCGGGAGAAAATCCTCTTCAACGGGCGTCTATCACGATCCTTCATCTTCAACTTTTGCCTACTGTTGTGCTTCGCAGAAGACACCTTCCCCAAATTTGTATAGGCTGTCATAACCCTTGGTCCTTGAAACATCCACAAGACTGGCTGTTCTGGGCACAGACGCTCCAGCGAGACGAGCTCCAATTACCATGCCTTTTTTGACGACGGACAGGTCGGACATAATCACGCTTTGCTAAAGACAGAATTTTTCCATGCAACCCTCAAGCAGCCAAATGCTTGATTGATACCTTCCCTACCACCGCGTCTTGGTAGCAAACTGTTGCAACACGTTTCGGTCGTTTATTGGGTGGTCGAAAAAATACTCAATTTTAACTGGGTGTTCCTATAATTTTATCCTATACCTTTATATTTATGGACATGCACCGCCAAATTGTTTTCACTTCTTGATGTAATGATAAACATAGGAAGGGGGCAGTCAGCCCCAGAAGTATAATATGTATTAATGCTACAGGGTGTCCGAAATGTCCTTGACACATTTTAATAATTTATTTTTAAAAAAAGCAACAAATTGTCGCATTATTGTGCGCTCTGCGCCATAATACTCCAAATTTTCAAGAAATTTTTTATGACATGGTAAAAAACGAGCTGATGTGTGCATCACATGACTTCCTTTTACACCAATTTAATGTTATCTCCCCATTATTGCAATTATAATGTGATTCAAGAGTTAACTCTCGAAATATCACCAACGATGGCCACATTGAAACCAGATTTTTAAAACAAATTCCGCCAAATTTATCGCCAAGTTGGCGACAAAACTTGTCGATCAAAAGACTGGCGATATATCGCGAAATGCCCACCAAATTATAACACCACTTGAGGTTGCATCGAAATTAACAGTGATTTCCACCCAAAAAGGGGCAAAAGACCCCTTTCGAAACACCGGGATGCAACCAAAAGGGAAGGTGCACAACTAGGTCTCACTAGGAGTATACGTACCAAATTTCAACTTTCTAGGGCATACCGTTCTTGAGTTATGCGACATACATACACACGTACGCATATACGCACGTACATACAGATGTCACGAGAAAACTCGTTGTA
The DNA here is from genome assembly GCF_026930045.1 of Uloborus diversus. Taxonomy (NCBI): domain Eukaryota; kingdom Metazoa; phylum Arthropoda; class Arachnida; order Araneae; family Uloboridae; genus Uloborus; species Uloborus diversus. The sequence continues at coordinate 172,227,729 of NC_072733.1, forward strand.
ATTAACTGGAGAAACGTCAAAATGGATATTTCGGGCGTCTGTACGTTCTTAGGTACATATGTACGTGTGGTCGGATCGAAAAAAAAAAACTCAACATTCATTTTTGGGTGAGCAAAATGGAAATTAAGGCCGATTTTTGAGTGAAAATTTTTTCACCAATACAATACTTCCTTTTTTGTAAAAAGAAGTAAAAAAGGAAGTATGTAGTTTACATTGACGGCTGCATCGTCACAGTAAGGGGAAAAAAACGCTATGTGAGGTGTTTAATCATTTTATTAAACAGAAACGATACATTTTATTACAAGAGTGTAATGTGCGGCACCGTTTTCGGACTTGGGATAAACTTGAGTACCGTTAGATGTGGTTCGAGCTACATAACGATGCACACATTGAACTCTGGTAATGAAAGGTATTGCTGTATTGCTTTCTGTTGAATAAAATGATTAAACTACTCACATGACGTTTGTTTTTCTGTATGTGACGATGCAGCCGTTGACGTAACTTGCTTATAATTTCACTTCTTTCTGTCTTCTGTTTTCTCTTTTTCTTTGTTTTTTCTCTTTTTTTTACGATGTCATAAAAAAAAAATCTTGAACCTGTGAAGTACTATGGCATATTTATACGACAGTTAGTTGCTTTTGTATTAATTTTTAAAATGTGTCAAGTTCTTTTCGAACACCCGCATATGTCATAAGCATAACTAATTTCATTTTCAATTTAATTATGTCTCTTAATGTAACTTCAATAAATATAAATAATAAGGAAGCTTCTTCGCTGAAGATTTGAGATAATTCATATTATGCAACATGCAATGCTTCCAAGATTTAATTTCTTTTTTACTATTATTTTACAGCTTGAAGTTTTTTTTCCCTTGGACATGGGGGACTCACAAGAGTGAGGTTTATACTCTGGTTATACACCGAAAAGCAGTGGAAAATTCTGAGGGGGGGGGGACAGAAAAATTTTTTTTTTGATGAATGATGATTTTTTTTAAATATTTTAGTGGGAATACCTCCAAGGAGTCTCCCTCCTTTCTACAAAAGTTCATGCTCTTGGACTTTACACCTCTTGTACCTTTGTAGCCCCTTAGAAGAAAGTTCTTCCCCTCCAAATCAAAGCAACGGCTATGAAACTGTTGAAGACTAAAAAATTGGGGGCGCTATCTATTAAAAAAAAGGTGGGTAATGTGGGGAAAACGGTGGTTTCAAAATACTAAAAATTCAGTCAATGTTATTAAATAGGCATAAACATTCCTTTCCCAGGATTTGCTGTCAAAAACTCTCTATGTGAATCCCTGAGCATCTAAGGACTTCTGCGCCAAGTTTATCAAAGATCCGACGTAAACTGTGGATTTGCTTTTGGAACATTCACAGATACACACCCACACCACATACAGTAATTTTTTGAAAAACATAAATTTTAATTCAAGAAATTTCCCCCAACATTTCAAATAACCCCGAACCTCTACCATCCCTAACGTTCTCTAGACCAAATATGGTCTAGAATGCATTTTAAGGTTATGAATTAGAAAAAATTTACCTGGGTGGGCCCTAGAACCTCTGCTCCCCGCAACATCACCAAAGTTTGTCTAAAACTACTTTTAAAAGCTACAATTTCGAAAAATTTCCGGGGGACTTCCCCGTAGCTCCCTTTCCCAATATATTTGGAGAATATATTGTAACGGATTCGGTGCGACTTCCACTTTCTTGAAATGAAAACACAGTTCTTGATAAAAACACAGGAAATTTATTTACACTATGTACAGGAAAGATCTTCAACAACTGCGAAATTATTCATCAGCAATTAAGCAATTAGCACACAACACCGTAAACTCAACGTTTACACACGTATTTACTTCCAAATACGAAAACAACACAGCGAAATGCCTCGCTATAAACAGAGCAAAATGCTCTCAGTTCCAAATATCAACCGAAACTAACTGTTTATCCATCGCTAACGGCTTAAATACACCGAAAAGAAATTTCTCAAATATTCCACACGCTTCTGAAAAGTAGTAGACCGTTATCAATGAAAAGAAAGAAAATAGGGGTCGTATACTTTAGCCGAATGAAAAAGGGGTTGTATATTCATTACGGGAAACTATTTACAGGTTACGTTCCTACAATATTTACTATTTACAGGATTTGTAACATTGCCCCCTTCCTAAGGACTGCACGTCCCGGGCAGTACAATCCCCAGAAAGGGTGCCAAACTTCTATCACAAGTTTACAAATATACACATTAATTAATAACTAACAGATACAGAAAACACAATAATAACAAGAAATATTACTAAACATTAAAAGCAAAAATTATCTACAACTTTTATGTTATCAACCATGGTTGTTTACGTAATACTCATGAACTATGGCCATAGTATGGGGCTAACCGATCATAATGTACAACCCTAGGTTTTGCATTAGGTGATTTTTGGATCCTCACTACGACGTCATTCAGTCGGTTAACGACTTTGTAGGGTCCATCCCAATGCAACTGCAATTTGGGTGAAAGACCTTTCCGTCGGATGGGATTCCATAACCAAACCTTGTCGCCTTCGTTGAATTCATGTCCAGTAGACCTTGTGTCGTATCGGGTCTTCATCTTCTCCGCCGCGATGTTGATTCGCTCTCGTGCGAAGTTATGAACGTCTTCCAACCGGGCCTGGAGATCCTGGATGTACTCCTCAGGCGATGAAGGCGCATCCGGAGGACGACCGAAGACGAGATCACAAGGTAGCCGAAGCTCTCGTCCGAAGAGCATCTGAGATGGGGCATATCCGGTAGTCTCGTGGACAGCACTGCGGTAGGCCAGCAGGAACAAAGGTAGCTTCTTGTCCCAATCCTGTTGATTTCTGGATACCATAAGTGAGAGATTATTCAGGATTGTGCGGTTAAATCTCTCCACCATGCCGTCCGATTGTGGGTGTAGTGGTGTTGTCCTAGTTTTCTCAATTCCGAAAATTTGACATAGGCCCTTAAACACAGCAGAGATGAAATTCCTCCCTTGATCGGAATGAATCTGCAAAGGTGTTCCGTATCTCGAGATCCAATGTTGGACTAGAGTCTCTGCTACGGTAGTAGCCTCTTGATCTGGAATGGGATATGCTTCCGGCCATTTGGTGAAGTAGTCGATGGAAACAAGAATGTATTTGTTCCCATCAGCAGTTCTTGGTAGAGGACCCAGGATGTCGATCCCAATTCGTTCGAAAGGAGCTCCAACGTTGTACAGATGTAGCTTCCCTCTGCTTCTCTTCTTCGGTCCTTTACGAGCAGCACAGGCGTCACAAGAATGGCACCACTTCTCCACGTCATCCTTCGCCTTGCTCCAGAAGAAGCGCTCCCGAACTTTATTGAGAGTTTTCAAGACACCAAAATGTCCTCCAGTCGCACTACTATGTATTTCTTTCAGAACATCTGAAATCCTGGATCGAGGAAGTAGTAACTGCCACCTAGATGTCTTGCCGTCGTCAGATTCCCATTTCCGGTGTAGCACGCCGTTCCGTAAATGGAGTGAGTTCCATAAAGCCCAGTATCTTTTTGTTGCAGGACTGAAGATGGAAACGTCCTGCCAGCTAGGGCGTCGACTGTCACTTTCCATGAACTCTAAAATTGGTTTTATGTCGGGGTCTTCAAGTTGATCTTTTCGAACTTGGTTATCACTCCATGGATCAGGTTCTGATGATGTTGGAGTCACTGTCACCTGATAGGCGGTAGGGCTAGTCGTTCCATACTGTTTCTCGATTCGGGAACAATAGTGGCAGTTCTCAGGACAGGGTCTCCTTGATAAAGCGTCAGCATTCCCGTGAGATAACCCTTTTCGATGCTTGATCTCCATGTCATATTCCTGGAGCCGCTGTATCCATCTGGCTATCTGGCCTTCTGGATTCTTGAAGTTCAAAAGCCAAGTTAACGAGGCATGATCTGTCCGAAGCAGAAATTTTCGGCCGTAGAGGTAATGATGGAAGTGTTCTACAGCTTTCACTATGGCCAGTAACTCCTTTCTGGTGACGCAGTAATTTCGCTCCGACTTGGATAAGCATTTGCTCCAGTAAGCGATGACATGTTCATTTCCGTCAATTTCTTGGGATAAAACAGCTCCGATGCCCTCGTTGCTCGCATCAGTGTCCAGGATGAAGGGTTTTTCAGGCTGAGGATAGGCGAGGATAGGCGTTGATGTTAAAGCCTCCTTCAGTCGTAGAAATGCATCTTCGCATTCTTTGGACCATTCAAACTTTTGCTTGATCTCCGTCAGCTTATGCAAAGGTCGTGCAATGTTGGAAAAACCCTTCACAAACTTCCTATAGTACGTGCAGAGCCCCAGGAAACTTCGCAGCTGATGGATGTTTTCGGGACGACTCCAACTCTTGACCGCAGATACCTTCTCTGGATCGGTTTGCACACCCTCAGAAGAGATGATGTGACCAAGATAGTTCACTTCCCGGCGGAACAAATTACATTTGGACGGACTTAACTTCAGATTGGCTTCCTTAAGCCTTTGCAGCACCTTCCTAAGATTTGCCAGATGTTCTTCAAAGCTGCGTCCCACGATGATGATATCGTCTAAGTAGACCAGACAGGATTCGTAAGAGAGTCCTCTTAACACTGTCTCCATAAGACGCTCGAACGTAGCTGGTGCATTGCAGAGGCCGAAGGGCATTACTTTAAACTGCCATAAGCCTTGTCCAGTTGTAAACGCTGTCTTCTCTCGGTCATCAGGGTGTATCTCAACCTGCCAGTAGCCGCTCTTCAAGTCCAGGGTCGAAAACCACTTGTGTCCGGAAAGAGTGTCCAAGGTGTCGTCTATCCGTGGAAGAGGGTAACTGTCTTTCTTGGTGATTTCATTCAGCCGTCGGTAATCGACACAAAATCTGGTGGAGCCATCTTTCTTTCGGACTAAGACGATGGGAGAAGCCCAAGGACTGGATAAAGGTTCGATAACATCATTCTCCTTCATCTCTTTCAGGAGGGTCTCAACCTCTTCCTGCTTGGCGAACGGTAGTCGTCTTGGATGCTGTTTAATAGGTGGGTGTTCTCCAGTGTAGATCCTATGCTGCGTTAAATTCGTACGGCCAACATCCTCCGATGTAGATGAAAACAGATGCTTAAAGTCATCCACCAATTGTTCCGCAGCAGTTCTTTGATCTTTCGATAAGGGTGCACTCCCAATTAACTTCGATGTCAAGGACTCAGAAGACACAGTTTCGGGGGAATTGATTCTTCTAATGATGCAGTTTACTGGAGTACAAGTTGCTAACACTTCACCTTTCCGAATATTCCTTGGCCTTTCACTCACGTTGGCGACTCTTACAGGAATTACATCCTTGGAAAGGTCCACAAGCGTAGATGCTACCAGCACTCCTTTTAGGTTATTGCTTAGGTTAGGGTATTCAATGAGTCCAAATCGAAAACTATTGCTTTCTGCAAGGGAGCCAGGTATTAATGATTCTGACCTTGAGGGAATCGATATATCCGTTTGGGCTATTATTTGATGAGCGGATTTTACATCACTTTCTGCAGGGAAAACGGCTATGTCTTCTCTCATCGAGTGCAGCTCATTAGTCTTGAAGTCGAGAGTGAAGTCATATTTCTTCAAAAAGTCCAATCCGAGAATGAAGGGGTCCGTGATATTAGCGACGAATGCCGTATGATGGTAGGTTGCATTCCCAAACACTATTTCCAAGTCCACTTTACCGTCAATCTCAATTTTGTCGCCTGTCACAGTCTGGAGACTTACGCGTGGCGATGTCCACAGCAGTTTCAATCCAAATTCACGAGCCATATCTGTCCTAATGATTGTCACATTGGCTCCAGTGTCAACAATCAGTCTGCAGGGGTTCCCATTTACATGTGCGTAAATGAAAAGTCCATCACTGCCACTACTAGAAGAGGAAATCTGCAGAGCTTTAGTGGTGGTGATTTCCTTCCCTCGCATAGCTTGGCGAGCCGGACAACTCCTTCGCAGGTGTCCTTCACTACCGCATTTCCAGCACTTCTGCTCTTGTTTCTTTTGGGCTGTTATGCTGCTCAAATGTCTTGTCAAGTCACCGAGTTGTCTCTCAAGTTCAGCGAGGTGGGACAACCTGGAATCAGACTCATCAGCTTCCTGAGTCCGGATTAGATGGCGATCCACACGGGTTGCTTCTTGGGCGGCCTCGTATCTCATCGCATACACAACAGCAGAACTCAGGTCTTTGACATCCGCCATCCGTAGAGCTTTCTGGATTTCCGGATCTCGAACCCCGTCGATGTAGTAGTTGAGTGCCAGGTTGTCTCGAACATCCGCAGGACAGTCACAAAAAGCAAGATGAGACAATCTCTCGACGTCCGCCGCTAGCTCTTGCAGGGTTTCCCCGGTTTTCTGGAAACGGGATTTCAACTGGAGTCGGCTGAAATCTTTCTGGCACTTCTCACCGAAGCGAAGCTCCAACGCAGATGTGAGGGCGGCGAAATCCAGGCGCTGGCTGTCCGGAAGGGTCTGGAGAATGTCCGCTGCGTCACCTCTCAGGGATGCTGCAAGATGACAGGCCTTGGTAGCAGAGTCCCATCCGTTCGCTTCCGCCACTATCATGAATTGAGTTTTGTAAACCTGCCACGAAGTTTTCCCATCAAATGTGGCAAGTTTAATGGACGGTCGAGCAACCGATGTGGGAGCGCCAAACTGTACAGAGCTGCTTTCCGCGGTAGCCAATCTCCTTTCCACGTCCTTAAAGATCTCTTCTTTAAGTAGATGAAATCGTCTATCTTCATCTTCAAATTTATTTTCTACAGCATTGAATCGGCTTTCAACGGTATCAAATTTTTCTTCAATTGCATCAACTCGATGCTCTATGTCATTAAATTTATTTTCCATCACAGTCTTTACCGAAATAAGGTCGTTTTTAATTTCTTCTTGGTTAGACGTTAAGTCCTTTTTCAGCACCGTTAAATCGCTTTTTAACTGGTCTTGATTTGCCAACAAACTTTCGGTCAAGTCACTTTTCACAGCATTAATTGCTTCCAGAAGTTGTTTTAATTGGTCATCCATTGCGCGAGTAATCACCATAAAAATAAAGTCCAAATTTAAAAAGTCTTTATGAAAAAAATGTCCAAAGTCACACTTACTGCAAGAAAGTCCTGAAGTAGCCCCACGTTGGGCGCCAATTGTAACGGATTCGGTGCGACTTCCACTTTCTTGAAATGAAAACACAGTTCTTGATAAAAACACAGGAAATTTATTTACACTATGTACAGGAAAGATCTTCAACAACTGCGAAATTATTCATCAGCAATTAAGCAATTAGCACACAACACCGTAAACTCAACGTTTACACACGTATTTACTTCCAAATACGAAAACAACACAGCGAAATGCCTCGCTATAAACAGAGCAAAATGCTCTCAGTTCCAAATATCAACCGAAACTAACTGTTTATCCATCGCTAACGGCTTAAATACACCGAAAAGAAATTTCTCAAATATTCCACACGCTTCTGAAAAGTAGTAGACCGTTATCAATGAAAAGAAAGAAAATAGGGGTCGTATACTTTAGCCGAATGAAAAAGGGGTTGTATATTCATTACGGGAAACTATTTACAGGTTACGTTCCTACAATATTTACTATTTACAGGATTTGTAACAATATGAATTTCATGGTTTCTATATATAAAACATTAAAAACATTTTTCTTTTGCGTTTGTAAGGGGAGAAGAAGGGAAGCCACAAATTACCGCCCCGGGTGTCAACCATGCTAGGTACGCCACTGATTTCATACATATCGATTAAGCCGTCTTGTTGTTTTATTATAAAAGCTTGGGATTCAATATGCGTCTTTCATTGAGTTGGAAGATTTTTGTTGTAGCATCTACTCCAAATGCGCGCGTTATTATGTTTGAAGTTTTTATTTTCTTTCAAAAAAGATGATGATTACTGTTACGAAATGAGAAAACGAAATGTATGTATAAGTGTACTTTGAAGTGCTAAAATTGACACCGGCAGTTCGGGTAATAATGTTGCTCAATTGATCGTTAGACCGGTATTAAATTATGGGTTATTTTTTGTAGCGACATATTGAGTCACCAGACTTATCAACTTGATGATTATTGTTAGCATGGTAATGATGTATGCACGATAAGTTCTTTCGTATTTAACAGTGCAAGTTCCTATGGAGGTCATATTTATTTTTGTTAGTTGTACATTTGTTACAGCACGGCGGGTTGACTTTTTTAAGTCAACTTTGATGTGAACAGTCGCACATGTATTTTCGCATTGTAAATTATCATATGATACGACTAAATCAAGCGCGGATCCAATGGGGGGGGGGTCATGGGGGTCATGACCCTCCCCCCTTAGCCAGACCAAACATTACAGAACAGGGCCTTTTTAATCTTCCTGTTACTGAATTTTTCGAAGGAGAAATTGAGGACCACCCAGTTTGTGAACAAATTTAAATTATATCCAAGCACAAAATTATGGGGGGGGGGGGCAAGTGTGGGTCAAGGGGGAGGTCATGGGGTCATGACCTACCCCCCTAGCTAGACCAAACATAACCCAACAGAGCCTTTTTAATCCTCCAGTTACAGATTTTTTCGAAAGAGAAAATGAGGATCACCCACTTTATGAACAAATTTAAATTATATCCAAGTGCAAAATTAAGGGGGGGAGGGGCAAGTGTGGATCGAAGGTGGAGGGGGGTGTCATGGGATATCATGAGCCTACTCCCCTTAACCAGACCAAACATTACCCATCAGATCCTTTTTATTCTTCCAGTTACAGATTTTTTCGAAGGAGAAATTGAGGATCACCCAGTTTGTATAAAAATTTTAATTATATCTAAGCGCAAAATTTACGGAGGGGAAAAGCGTGGGTCTAAGAGGGGGGGACCATGAGGGTCATGACCCCACCCCTTTAACCAAACCAAACATTACCCACCAGATCCTTTTTAATCTTCCAGTTACAGATTTTTTTCGAAGGAGAAATTGAGGATCACCCAATTTGTGTACAAATATAAATTATATCCAAGCGCAAAAATAGGGGGTGTGGGAAGCGTTTTTGCATTTAAATTAGAAAGATTTTCGTGCTGAGAGCTCTGGCTTTAAGCAGTTTGAAGCAGCATATTGCAGTTATATATAGACTGCAATGCATACCTCAACACAAAATACCTGGTACCTCTAAAAAACGAGACAATGTAGAGGCTTTGCTTTAAAAAAAAAAAGTAAAAAAGGGGGGTGGGGCAGGGGTTAAAGTAATTTTTGTTGGATATTTATAAACAAATTCTGGCAAATAGGTTTTTCTTTAAAAACCTGGAATTACTTCTTGGATTTTTTTTTTTTAATTATGTTTTTTTAAAGAGGAATATATTGTTTGAACAGATCATTGTTAAACCTCTATTGCAGTTACATCTATAATTTGCACATAAACAATTAATATTCGCAAAAGAGTTGTTTTGCGGAAAATAAATTTCTTTAAGTGTGCGTAAAACAGTGAAACCTCGCTTAACGTACACACCTCATTTCGGATATTTTTTTTTATTTCCTCAATTTTCTAGGATTAAAACATTAAATTTCCCTTTATTAAAGTGGAGACTCTCAAACTCGGTCACGGATACAACTTTTCTTGTAAAAAAGGATTTTTACTCTCATTAAAACGGACACTCTTTGACAATTTTGGCGAAATGTGGTTAGTTTTCAATCTTAAAGCATTTTTGCCGCAAACTCTGCTAGCAGGTACTAATAACGAAGTTTTACACAAAGTGGGGGATTTTTATAAAGGACTTTTGCCAGTTAATACATCATCGCTGCAAGTTGAATATCAATTGTGGGGTCGCCAAGTGGACACGGGAAAAGAATCAAAATCCAGTTAAAGATTTCCCTCCATGTATCATAAAACTTATCGAAGAATGTGACAAGGACATGTATCCTGAAATAAATTGCCTTCTTCGACTCATAGCTACATTGCCAGTTAGTATTGCCACAAGTGAGCGAACCTTTTCGACATTGCGGCATTTAAAAGCCTGATTAAGAGCCTCAATGTGTGAGGAACGCCTTGTGGGACTTTCTCTCTTAAATATCCACAGAGACATTGATGTAAACATTGACCACATAATCACTAGATTCGCAAAGAAGTCGAAAAGGAAGTTAAACTTTGTCTTGTGAGAAAATGTGTGGAAGGAAACCGTTCAGAAATACTAAAATAATGTTTGGAGGGGACCCCGGAAATTGAAAAGCGCTCACCTTCACCAATGTTATTTTTCATGACAAAGTTTTCATGAATTTATTTTCAAATGTTTTTTAGGATCCCTTAAGGTTAATTAAACTACTTTTTAATGCATAAATATTACACACTAATCCACTTTTGATGTGGAGGTAAAATATGTTTAACATTTCAAGCCAATTTAGTAGGGGAATGTGGGGCGAAGTGAAATAGCAGGGCAAAGTGAAATGGTAAAATATCTACTCTGTTTTTAGCGCTACTTAACTAGTAATATTTTAACTATGCAGTAAGATGTGTCATGTGTAGTCTATTCCAGTCAAGAAAAAATTACCTCCGAAAATCTAATCGTATGATAATACAAGCAATTTTTAAAAAATGATACTCAAATTGTAATATTTTGTTGTAACTCAAAAATTATTTTGATATTATCGAATGATGAATTGGGACCTTCTAATATTCGGTGCAGTATTTATTTAGTTAATATTTAGTTTACTTGTGTTTTTAATATTTCTCACAATTAGTCAAAGTCACTCATTCAATCATCTAATAAATCACCCGCGTTTTATTTACTTAGTAACTAGATCAAAAATATTTTTCACAATGGAATAGAACATATTTCATTCGAAAAATATTTCAATTTTCTCTTTGCCTCATGGAAAAAAAAGTGAACATTTTCCACTTTTTTATTTGAAGAAACAATTTTACTGCCAAAAATCAAAAATAAGGTTTCAATGCAAGTTTTGTTATAAAACACAATGTTTTTTCTTTATGTACTGTAATTTTCAAAACAAATTTCCAATTTGTTCGTTTTGAAAAAGCTTAGTCATGTTAACTATTTTCACTTTGCCCCACATTCCCCTACTAAAAACCCTGTATAATTTCACCGAGATGCTATAAAATAAGTGGTTTCAATTAGAAACATTGTCATAATGATTATAACACGAGGCTAAGGTTTTTAATTATACCCATACTTCATTTGAATTTTTATAAATTAATTTATGTGTTAACTATAAAATATTATGTAACTAAGAAAACCATACCTTCATAACGTGTAAGTTTTATTGCATTTAAGTTTATAGTATATTTACATTAGTAGTATTGTATTATATTTTATTTTATGTAGAAATTATTTCTTTCAAAGTAGTTGTCGATTTGTTCTTAATGCCCTGATACAGATGACATACCATTTTGATACTAAATGCCGTTTCTAATAATATTATATGGCTTAGCCAAGAAACTACCATGCGATTTTTTTCATTCTACATTTTTTATAAGCTGAAAAATAAATCTATTGTTTCCAAAATAGCTTCTTGGATAGAAATGACTCTTCTAGGCTACACATTATTTTAAAATGTTAATAGTTGATTCCCTCAAAGAGGAATTAACAGACGAAACGCGGTATTAGGTTCTTCGATGAATTAAATGTATTCTGCCGCTCTGGCCTCTGACTCCTGAAGTACAGTTGACTCTTACCTGAACACCCAGATATTCTGAACACATTTTGATGGTCCCGGGAATCACATATGCATTACTTCCGTCTCCCCCTATACTGAACACCCTCTTAAACTGAAGACTTTCGTTCGGTTCAATGAGTGTTCAGAATAGAGAGAGTCTATTGTACTTCCTTAGCAAACAAAATACTTTTAATCAAATATGCTTTGTGTGTTTTGTGTTCTTTTTCAGGACTGAAAGTTTTTTATTTATGTAAAAGAGAAGTCAATTAAAATATTAAATGAAATAGTTGCATTAATTTATTCCTTTGAGAGGGGCCTGAACCCCCTGGACTTCCCCTAAAATCTGCTACTGACTATTTAGTATGGTACTTGTACAATTTGAAATTCTTGTTCGTTTTATAATTTTTTCATTTTAGTATAATCTAGTGCGTTTACCAACATAAATGACTGCTGTTGCTCCTAGTTCAAATTAGAAAAATCAGGCCTCCACAAAGTTTAAAAATTGTAACATTTAGAATATACATAGTTTTCTTAGAAGCATACTGTATTTTTTGTTTTATATATGCTAATAATGCAACAACGATTTGTTGGTAAGTAAGAAACAAGCACAAGATTTCAATACCAACGTTTTCAGATTCTTCATACATAACGAAATATGGTAAAATTACGGTTTAGACCGAAGAAACCCCCTTTTTTTGACGAGCATGTCGTAACCCCCCCCCCCTCCACCAAGATACCGTTGTTTGTGGGTACACGTTTGGTGACCCCCCACCCTTCTTAACCGGAGCCTGGATCCGCCCTTGGACTAAATATGCAAATTTTTGTTCCCGATCTGAAAATAAATGTGTGTCCTTGCAATTTTTTCCAATTGGCAAATTAGTAAAACCTTAAAAATTCATTCATTTTAATAATTTTAAAAAGATTTTAATCAAAGTTTCTTTGAAAATGCTTTGTTTCATGTATTTTTATCATCCAAATATTTGCATACTTTTCCAACCAAGTGGCGCCTAGAATTGGCGACTTTTTGCTTGCCCTTACAATTTTTTCCATGACTGGTAGTTTGATCAAGTATTCAGAGAGTTGTTTCTTTCTCATAGAAAAAGTCAATCGATCGCGGTCACATTTTGGGCCGTTTTCTTTGTCCAAGCATTACTTCCAAGAAAAAAAATTGGGTTCAACTTCTTAATCAAAAATTTCATTGAAGAATTTTCAAAACTTTTCATAATCGCTACTACTACTACAATTTTCAGTGTTAAGAATTATCCTTTACTCTTTTGTTATTGGGAAAAAAAACAGTACTCAAAATTCGTCATGGATGGATTTACTAATATACCTTGGCATAAATAACTAAAAAATATGTAAGTAAGAAAATATTGTTTTAAAGAGGATTTTGCACATCTTATTTAGAAAATCGTAAAACGCATATACAGGGTGTCCCAAAAGGTCGTTTACAAACTTAACATGCAAGTCTGTCATATCATGATGAACAAGATTTACATAGGAACATGTGCTTGCAAACGCAATGTTGGCGCACTACATGCACTAAAGTCAGACACTAACGGATACACGACATGTCGCATATCTCTTACACAAAGACGATTTTACACAAAATTTTAGTTTTTATGGAAAGCTTGAAGCAATTGCTAAAATTTGCGACCCGCCAGCTCTCATAATCACGTTGCAACGACAACGCAGCTATCGGTGAAATCTTGTCGGAATAGATCGTTATTACGACGGTCGGTACTTTGTCGTTGCGACGCGTGTATGGCAGTTAAAGGCAACAAATTTCAACAACAGCTATTAGCCTTCCTTGACAACTAAAATGTTGCGTAAAATCATTTTTGTGCAATAAATATGCGACATGTGTGCATCCGTTAGTGTCTGACTTTGTGTGTATGTAGTGACCAGCATTGTGTTTGCTAACGTATGTTACTATGTAAATCTTGTTAATCATGATATGACAGACCAGCATGTTAAGTTTGTAAACGACCTTTTGGGACACCCTGTATAAAGGTCTATCTCTCAAGTCAGTCGTCTCATTATGTTCTCGGCGTGAGCTTAAAGTACATAATGATATTGAAAATAAGTTTTCTTTTTTTTTTAAAAAAACGAATTATAATTTACCTCAGGTATTTCTAGATAACTTTTCGTCTAGTCAAATCTAAGACCTGAGGAAAGAAAACAATTTTATTATTGAAACAGTTCCACATCAACAATGAACTGAAACCGAATCCGAGAGTAAAAAGCATTTACTAAGATTTACTGGCAAGTTTTCTCATTTAGACTCATTCTACTACGACGTTTAGAGTTACAAAGTTTGCCAGATTATTTTACATTTGAAGGGCTCGGGCAGAAATGTGACAAGCCATAAGGAGTGACTTTTCGCTCAAAATTTTTGTTTCTCATAACTGAAATTTAAATAAATATAACAATCGATTATATCATTTGGAGAAAAACATATTTGGTTTTAGTATTGCAGAATATACAGGGTGTTCCGTTTTAACCTGCAAGCCTTTATTTTCACAACCGTCTTAGATGTATGCTTCCAATTGCAAAAATGTTCAAAAGCAGATGCAGAGTTAAGACATTGAACGTTTGAAGCAAAAATAAAAATTAGTCAAAATATGCAAAATGTAACATTTATACGGGCCCTAGGTCCCCTAACTAATATACAGAGAAATAATCTCCATTGAAAACTATTATTGACACAAAAACCTTGACATTTGTGCGACCAAAACTCAAAGAGATATTCCATTTCAAAGTTTTAAGGGACCATACAGAAGATGAGATTGCAACTTATTACCCTTTCAGAAGAATGACACGTCGTCAAAGAGAGAAAAACAAGTTATTAATATTTTTCATTGCTATTCAAAAGAAAATGCAAATGTTCTGCCGTGGTACGCAAAAACACACTACAAAACCTCGAACAATTTGAAAAACCACACTCGATGTACCCATATCATTTTAAACATTTGTTAACCGCTATATTTCCCCTCAAAAGGTGTTATTGACGGCGAGTGAAAAGTGGTCTGAGTCACAAAACGCTGCGTTTCATATCGCAGTGAATATTGGTCGTACTAATTTCAAACTTTTTGTGTTGGAATTATTTTTCAATGGAGATTATTTCCCTAAATATAAGTTAGACCTGGGGCCCGTATAAAAAGTTAAATTTTGTATTTTTTGACTTTTCATTTTTACTCTAAACTTTCAATATCTTAACTCTGCGTCTGATTTCGAACATTTTTGCAATTGGAAGTATATGTCTAGGACTAACGGTTGCGAAAATAAAGGTCTTGCAGGTTAAAACGGAACACCCTGTAGAATGTATACCTTTGAAAAATTCTACAAATATGTTTTATAAGTTGGAAATTGGCCCACTAAAAATTCACATCCTGTGACACATCACATTTTAACCCCGAGCCCTTCATTTGCACTTCTGTCCCATGCAAATGCATTGTTGATTTTCCTTCCGTCCAGAAAAATATGATTTTTGAACACATTCTCTAAAGTGATATTGCTAGATCTGGAACGTCGTCAAGTAAAATAAATTTTTCTTCCCATATTGTGAACTGATTTCAGGTAAAATTATAGAATTTAATTACATTCCCCGTTACTAATTAGGAATGACATGAATAATCCGGTAAGTTTGATAAATTTTCAATAATCTATCACATTTACTAATATTAGTGGTGATTATGAAAAGTCACTTGGGAGTATGCAAAATCACCGGATTAATTACATTTACCGTAATATGTGAATATGCATAATATATATATTCTGAAAACAATTGTTTCGAAAAATGCAGTATGAAACAATGTATCGGTGAAAACTTACAAGACTATCCGAATTTTCAGCTACTTAGTATGCAAAAGAAGTTAATTTTTAGTATGATGTAAGATACTTAAGGAGTTCCTTCAAACATTCCTTTTGCAACGATTGATACAGTGGCTCTCAAAAGTTTTCGTACACTTTGAAATTTTGTAGCAGAACCAAAATAACGTCAAACTGAACTCGAATATGAAGTCGAATATTTTTTCACATCATTCCCATGTTATTCTAAATAAAATCCTGTAGCTGTTTCGAAACATTGACTGATTTTGTTTTTAAAATGGAACAAAAAAGAACAGACAGAGAAATAACACGCCACAAAAGTCATCGTCCATTGATATATTTTCTGATAAATTCATGATAAAAGCTATCATACAACATTTTTTTATTATTATTATTGCATTGTGTTGACACTTAAAAATCATTTGACTTTTTTTTTTAAACTATTTACTTTTTGATATTCTGCTTATTATTTTTAAATGGCTGGTATTCGTAAAAAACAACAAACAGCATTTGAAATTTGATTTTTTTTCATCATTGCAGCGGTAAACTGGTTCGAAATATCACTAAATTAATTAATTTATTCCATCTATAATGAAGTGCATGATAAAATGCTTTAAAGAAAAGAATCGGATCGAAAACAAGGTAGGAAAAGGTCAGCCGGCAAAGTTAACAAAACGTAATCAGAGATTTATATTTCAAGATTTAAGAAAATTACACATTTTAGTGTTGTAAAAGTTTTTTCAGAATTTTAATGAAAAACTTTGTGTTTTAAATTCACTTAAAATGGCTCGAAGAGTTATCTGAGGAACTGGATTAAATGGAAGCTCTTCCCGCAGAAAAGGTTTTCTTCGAGCGGAAAACAGACAGCTTTCACTTTCCGTGGCAAAATCAATGACAAATAAGCTCGAAACATTCTGGAATAACGTTTTATTTACAGATGAAAAGAAATTCAACATTTTCGGTTCCGATGTTGTCTGTTGATATGGAGAAGAAAAAAATGAGGAATTTAATCTTAAGAACTTAGTCCGTTCAGTTCATTAGGACGGTGAATATGTTCGCGTGTGTCTGAGGGTGCATATCAGCATCAGGACTTGGTAGTTTGGAACTTATTGATGAATCATGCTATTAATTTAAATATTTTAAAGGACAATTTTAAAATATTAACTCAAAATTTGGTTATTGGAAACAACTTTGTTTTTTATCAAGGCAACGATAAGAAGCACACGATTTTCAACGTTTGCGTCTGATGCCTCAAAATCGTCCCCAAGCTTTGAAAATATCTCCTCTATCGCCAGATTAAAACTTAATGACACATATTTGGAGATATCTGGAGGTTAGTTTACGAAAATATGGCATTTGAAACGAAAAGCAAACTGGAAACAGTAAGGCTTGAAGTGAAGTTGAACATTTACTCAGAAATTGCACAATAAAAAAGAAAAACAGTGATATCTATTTCCAGACGTTTAAAGGCTGTTGTGGTGTGGTGTTGCACATAGGCGCCCATATGCAAAATTTTAAGGGGGGACTCACAAGTTTTCCCCAATGGTTTAGCAGAACATTTTCCCCATGGAAACCGATTTCAGTAGAAATTAGAGAGAGTAAAATTTGAAATTTTTAATAACGTATTCATTGATGGATAGAAAAGAAATATTTTTACATTTTTGCAAAAAAAAGCAAGGAAGTTCTCATCTCAAAGGGGGGCTGGAGCCTCCTTGCCCCCCTATATGGGCGCCCTTGGTGTTGCATGATATTCTACTAAATATTAATATAATAAAAAAATTACTTTATTTACAAATACGCATATAGATTTTTTTTTTAAATTTTTTTTTTAAATGTACGAGAAGACTTTTGTGAGATAAAGTTTCTGGCACGTTTTAATAATTGGTTACTTAAACATCAAGTTTAAGTCATTAAATTTTCTCATGTAGTTTTGTTAAAAATAAATCATACATCTTATAATTGAATACGTATTCCAAAATATGAATTGTAATTAATGGATAGGGCCCTATTTCATTGGAAATGGTAAATGTACGAACACTTGGGAGTCACTTTGTGTCTTTTTTGCTCCAAACACCATAACTTTTTTTTTAATTGCTTCATCAGTTTCAGCCTGAAAACTCGCCTGTTAAAAATAGTTATTGTCCTCTCTTGAATAACTTCTGCTCTAATGATATTTCAAATTTGGTATCTATTGATGCATTCAAACTTGGTATTTAGGCCAATTTGAGAGTTTTTAGTTCACTTATATCGTTAAAAATAGGTCATTTAAAACAAAACGTTGAAGTTGTTGTGAATTTTAATTTGAATAAAACCACTTATCAAAATTTTGTTTCAGTTTCTTTGTAAAAGAGTTAATATAATCAGTGTCGATTGACACCCTAGTCAATTTCCTAGTGTTTATGATGATTACTTAATTCAGAGTGTTTATTTTTTCTCTCCATCATGTAAAATAATGAAAGGGGTTCTTTACGTACTTAAATAACACTTTCTCCCATACGCTCAAATTTCCTTGGAAAATTGCGCAGAATACTAAACTTCCAACTCTTTTGAAATTTGTAAGGTAAATAATAATATATGTGACCATTAATTTCCAACAGCTTTACTATAATTCCATTGTGGTGACGTTGCTCACAAAATGAATTTACGCAAGACCATCTGCTAAACAATAACAACTTATATTTTTCTTCCGATTGAGGTCAAGGTTAAGCCCACGAATCTTGACATTAGTCAACAAAACATAACTAAGTTACTTCTTTGAATACTATGTTACAGCTCAATAGCTCACTTGAAATGAATGCTTTATTATTTTTCGTTAGGTAACAAGTGCTTTATATTGCAGATACCAGAAGATATTCTCATCCGCTTGAAAGATGTAAAAAATGCTACGGATCTTCTGAATAGATTCGTCTATAGAAATGAAAATGCTACAGGTAAATTTGTTTGCATTCAATGTAGTTTTCACTCAAACCTGCTTTTGTGCAGTCTTTTTGTGGTCTATGAAAATTTCAAACTGATTGGGACTCAATTGAAGAAATTATTTTGAAACGAGTGCGAGGTACTAGTATCTTCAAGTGATGACAGAGGCACCCCGAAGGGAAGTCACTGTGTCCTCACAAAAATTTCCTTATTCGAAAACTTTTGTCTGACTATTTGACAAAATTATCAACACTTGGTTTATTTTGATTTCACTTAAAGAAGTATTTCGTAGTTTTAGGGTTATTTTCTACGTGAGGCTTTTTATGCGGTCTCTATCCACTGCATAGAAAAAAATTTAACTGTTGCAAAAACTATTTTTTATAGCTACTAGTGAAGTTTCGAACGATTTTTTTATGCGGTTCCTATCCACCGCACAAAAACAGGTTTGAGTGTATGGATTTTTATGAGTAGAAAGCGTAATGTAAAGAAATATCAGATAGGGTCCGTGCGAATAAATGAAAACAAAATCTAGATACCACACTTGTGATTATTTTTGAAATTTAAGAGTCAGTTTTTACAAGAGTCAGGCAGGTCAGATACAAGCCATTTTTGATTTCGCTAGAAATTTTACCGTGGTTTCTTCGAATGATTTTGGAAGACACATATTTTTTCTTTTCTTCCAAAAAAGATTTTTGTGACCCACAAAAATTCCGAAAGTTGGTCCCGACTTATGGTTTTTCTCAAATCGACATTTTTTAATATTCAATTATCTCTGCGCATTGAGCATCAGCAAAATCAATCTTTGTGATATTTAGTGCGTCAATTGAAATATATCGTAAATTGGCTGACCTTCAGTGGAACACTGGCAGGGCTGACTAAACTGTGCCGAAGAAAATGAAAATGTGTCTTGTTTGATTCCTCCCGGTTCCATGTACTGAGGTTCAACCATAGTGTTTGCGATCAATTTGTGTAATACTATATATAAATTATTAAATAGGCTCATTAAATGCATGGTTAATTCTTACTGCTGCGAAAAAAATTGCAGTTTTGTCATCAAAATATGATAAAAAGTACTTTTTAGGGGCGTGTATCTCAGTGCACTGAGGGTCAGTATGGAACTTGATGCCTGCATTTCAAACTTGAGTGTATGTCTTTTCACAAACAAGTGACAGAACTATGGGCAAGAGTTCTGCAGGCTCAACAATGCACTTCAAGATGAGGGAAATGCATACGAGTTAACGACACATCCAGTTAGTTGTACTCAAGTTATATACTTTGTCTTGCATTTTTTTATTGTCACACTAGTCAGTTAGGCAACCAAACCCTTTATTTTATAATGGCATAATATTGCTTTTATCATAAGTAATAAAATATGACTTAGTAATTGTTTGCTATCATGGTAGTTTTGGGTAGAGAAAATAATTTTTGTCACTATTAGAGATGAAAACATTCAGAAAAGCGGAAAATTCGGAAAAATTGAATTTTTTCAACTTTTCAGGAAGTTTTAATTGAGATTTTCAGAAAAAAGTTAAAAAATTAGTCGATCTCATATTTAAATTCTGATGCTATTTCCATCTCCCCCACCCCCTTCTTGTATGTTAAAATACTGTCTAACTTTGATAACGCAAGTTTTTGTATGATAATAAAATTTGCATATATATATCAAACAACATTTAACACTTTTCGCCCAAAAAATGAGAAGTTTTAAACTAAATTATCTCAATAATATCAAATATATATTTATTTATTTATTTATTAGTGTCCTAAAAAAATGAAAGTCGGTTTTTCAAGTCGCACATCTTCTTATATTTTTCCTTTTAGATCAAAACAACTGTAAAAAAAGTTACATATAATTTAAACAACGGCTACCTGTGTGTGTGTGTGTGCCTTAAATTGTAAACCAGCCCTGTGTACTAGGCCAAATAAGTTTTTTTTTTTTTTTTTTGGAAGTTCGAAATTTCATGTTGATAAAAAACGTTGCCACTATAGCGTCACATTAACCACAAAAATATTTATCCAGATTAAAAAATATTTAGGTGTCCATCAGGAGGCTTAAAATTTATAACTTTCTTCAAAAAATTGATTTTTTTCGATTTACCTTTTAAAAAATTACACATACATTTAAAAAATAAAATATCAAGTTTTAAATAATTAGCGAACACATTTTCAAATCAACATTTGCAAATAAATAAAAAAAAATAAGATATTGAAAATGAAAAATTTAACTTGAAATTGAAAAGATCCATATTTTGGGTACCCCATGTGGGAGACTTGAATATCGCAAGAAAGCAAAAAAAAACGCTATTATCGACTCTGCAGTTTATACTTTTTATCTTGATAACATTTTAAAATTTACTTTACCTTTTAAAAAATATATAGAGAAATTAAATCATTTTTTTAAAGAAAATTACAAATTTTAGGCCTGCTAGACACCTAAATTTCTTTTTTTTTTTGGATAAATATTTTTGTGGTACATGTGCGGCTAGAGTAACGTTTTATAAACATGAAATTTCAAACTTCTAAAAAAAAATTTTTTTTTTGATTCGGTGTTCACACTTTCAGGCGCATGTCGGCACGGGTTGCCGTTGTTCAAATTGTATGAAACTTTTTTTACTTTATTTTTTTTGGCCTAAAAGGAAAAATATAAAATTGAGTGTGACTTGAAAAATCAACTTTCGTTTCTTTTTTTTTTGGGGGGGGGACACCCTAATATCCATTTCATTATTAACTTTTATATTCCATTGAACAAAACCCAACTAATTTTCAAATAACATAAAACAAAACCTAAAAAATAAAAAGTTTTAAAAAAATACAGAATTTAACTATGATAAATTCACATAGCAGTAAATTAAACACCACTTTAAAAAAATTTCAGCATACTCTGCCGTGCTAAGAACAAAAGTGGAATCTGCAGTTGAGTTCAAACTGAGATAGTGCGTTTTAAAGTTTATCTCTTCCAAATATTTGATTCAGATGTTTTTCAGAATTTTTCTAAAAAATAGTTCCCGATAAAATGACCCTAAAACGTTTCATTTATTAAGCAAAATACGAATCAGAGAATAACTTGATTACAATAACTCAATTTTGTTCAAAAGTGCCGGTATGACTACTTTCACTACTGTGTTTACCAAGGCCGGCCGTATAGTTAACAGAAACTCCAGCGTGAGTTTTGGTTCAGCTTTAGAAACCATTGCGCAGTTTTGCTTGATGTTTCTGTTGCAAAGATAAAGAAAAACCAATTTAGTTTCGATTTGCACTTAGACTGGATTGGAAAAAATCAAAACTCAAAAACTTTCATTTTCTGACAGTAAAGTTACATTGCAAGGGAGGGAAATCAAACTTATTTTTCTTTCAAACAATATCAATTATGCTTGTGTATCAATTATTGCTATTATTATTTTAAGTTTCAAAAGCAATCAATCTAAAATAGAAAACTTAATTGTTATGAGTAGACACACTTTACCCAATATTATTGGTAGAACCAACGATTTGACTTATTTCTCGTGTTTGACCAAGAAAGCTTTCGGTTATAAAACAAAAAGGCTATTTTTTTCTAATGAAACTTACCTTTATGTGTATTTCTGTCAAGCAGAAAAAGAAGATGCCTGGATTGCATATGTTTTTTAATGCTTAACCCTTTATATGTTCCAAGAAAAATGAAGAAGCCCTATTTCTATTCATAAAAAATCAAATTTTCCATTTTTTTCCCCCAATTATTCCAGTAAAAAAACGGGAAAAACCATTTTTTTCCACCACTTCCATTATAGTGACTAACGATGTAAAATTTCCGGAAATTTTACATCGCTAGTCACTATAATGTACAGCCTAAAATGGAAGAAAATAAGTCGTTATCAAACGAAAAAAGCTATCTTAATTAAAATATTTAAAAATATACCTAAAACACCTTGAAAAAAGTGTTACAAATAACTTAAGTTTTTACTAGAGATGTAAAATTTCTGGAAATTTTGAAGTGGTGGAAAAAAAAACCGGTTTTTACCGGGTTTTTTTGGGGGGGGGGGATTGGAAAAAATAGAAAAATTTATTTTTTTATGAATAAAAATAGGGTTTCTTTATAACTCTGTATTTCTTGGAACATATAAAGGGTTAAGCATTAAAAAATATATGCAATCCGCACATCTTCTTTTTCTGCTTGACAGAAATACACATGAAAGTAAGTTTAATTAGAAAAAAAACTTTTTGATTTATAACTGAGAGCTTTCTTGGTCAAACACCAGAAATAAGTCAAGTTGTCGTTCAACCAATAGTATTGGGTAATATGTGTCTAATCATAACAGTTATATTTTCCATTTTAGATTGTCTTTGAAACTTGAAATAATAATTTTAATTTTTGACTTTCAAACATGATTGATATTGTTTGAAAGAAAAATAAGTATGATTTCCCTTCCTTATAATGTAACTTTACTGTCTGAAATTGAAAGCTATTGAGTTTTGAATTTTTTCCAATCCAAATGAATCAAAACTAAATTGGTTTTTCTTTTCCTTTCCAACAGAAACCCCAAACCAAAACTGCGTAATGGTTTCTAAAGCTGAATCAGAACTTAAACTGGAGTTTCAGTTTATTCATACGGCCGTGCTAAGCACATTAGTAAAACTAGTCATAACTACACTTTTGAACAGAACTGAGTTATAACCGAGTTTTTCTCTGTTTCGTATTTCACTTAATAAATAAAATGTTTTAGGGTCATTGCATCAAGAACTATTTTTTTATAAATTCTGAAAAAAAAGACACTTAAATCAAATATATGGAAGAACCAAACTTTAAAACACAATCTCTCTGCTTGAGCTCAGTTGCAGATTCCACTTTTGTGCTTAGCACGGCAGTATACAGGGTGTGGTCAAAAAAAAAAAAAACTCGGACAAAGATTGCATCATCGAATAGAAGTAAAGTAATTTCATTTAAATGAGTGTCTTATTTATTTTTGTCTCTCACTTTATTAGAAAATAATTTACAAAGTATCTCCTAGTTCATGTGTGTTGATTTTCGATCTTCTTTCAATTTTAACAAAAGATCTGCTATTTTAAAGTTGTTTAAGCAAGTAGAATGACAGTTCGTTTGCTTGTTGTGCCTCGACAAACAGCATTTGATGCGGTATGCCGTTTCAGGTGGTTTAGAGATTATAGTCGATGCTCGGAAAGTGTACAAATACGAACAGTGAACATTTCAGTTAAACATCGCCGAAATCCGAAGTCAGGCATTGTTTGTGACAAGGGCGCCCATATAGGAGGCAAGTGAGGCACATTCCCCCTCCCCCCCCCCCCTTAAAAATTAGAACTTCCTTGCTTTCAAGACTTTTTTTCTTTGCAAAAATGTAAAAATATTTCTTCACCAGCCATTAATAAATAATTTATTAAAAATGTCAAACCTTAATAACACTAATCGGTTTCTATGGGGAAAATATCCTGCTAAACCATAGGGAACATATCTGAACCCCCCCCCCCCTACCTTAAAATTTGGCATATGGGCGCCCTAGGTCTGTGATGGAATCAGCACAAGACCGCTAAATGAATCAAAAAGTGTACCAGAAGCTGTTGTACTTCTATGGACCTAAGAGCACTTCAGTACAGCAATGTGGACTGAACGTTTCAATTTGACTCCATACCAGTTCATAAGAATATTGCAAGGCGCATTGTTTTTGCCATGATATCAACTTTAGAGTGGACGCTCTACTCGCTAGACCTCAATCACATTTACTACACTGTATTGCCCATTTTAGATTGAAAGGTTTACCCTAAACTCTACACAGTCTACCCTAAACTCTACAGAAGTTTGGACTCTATAAATCAATTGCTTTACAGAGAATAGGATTGATTAAAGGACTTGCGGCACTTGAATGAAAATTTCAATAAGCAGTTGCACCTCTGAATTACTGCAAAAGGTGACCAGTTTGAAACCAATTAATTTATTGATTGCTAAAGGTCTTCTCATATTATTACTTTTTTGTTTTGTTAATTTATTTATTTTCAATAAAGTTACATGAAAAATTGGTTGCCGAGTTTTTTTTTTTTTTTGCCGCACCCTGTACATTTGGTTCGCAGTCAGCAGAAACATATTTCTGTGATTAAAGTACGCTTGTTTTCTTTATGAAGAAGGAAAATAAATTCTTCACTAAGGATATTGCTTTTTTTTGAGCAATCACGATTGCTTATTGCTTTCATTTGACTGTTTTGATGTGCTATCATTTTATTTTCCCGCCAGCACCCTCTGCAGCATCACCTTCGACCGGCTCCTCACGATGCTGCTCCTCTAGCGAAAGCCATCTCCAGGTTGCGTCAATATCCTACACTTTCACGCATACATACACGCACGTACAAACAAACACATACATACACCCACACAAACATACACACACACGCATACATACAGACACATACACACACACCTACACACAACTACTCACACACTCATACCTGCATACAGACACAAACACACACACTCGTGATTGCGAAAAACATAATTTGAATTCCAGATGTCAAAATTCTTTTTTTTTTTTTTTTTTTTTTTTTTGCGAAAAGGATTAAATGTTTTTCGATCTAAATGCAAATAACTTGCATTATCAAAGTTAAATAGAAGTTGAATGTACAAGGAGGGGGTGGGGGGGAGGAAATTGCTTTAGAGTGTAAGTACGAGAAATTTTTTATCTCTTTTTGCTGAAAATGTTAATTAAAACTTCCTGAAAAGTTGATAAAAAGTATTTTTTCAGTTTTTCGGAAGTGAAAATAAACCCCTTCAGAAAAAAAACGGTTTTTTTTTTCGGAAATTTTCCGGTTTTTTTCCGACTATTTTCATCTCTAGTTTTTACCGAAATAATAACCGCTTTTTTTCACTTTGCTTCCAGTTATAATATTATAAAGTAAGCATAATCAGTCTACTTGCAAGTCTATAATCCTTTTATGCAGGCCTGGATTTACGTACAAGCTAAGCAAGCTAAAGCTTAGGGCCCCCGCTTTGTTAGGGGAACCCAACTCCCGGAAATTAGCATGATTCGTCCCCCCCCCCCCAAAAAAAAAGAAAAGTAGGGGAACACGGGCAAAGTGAAATAGTTAAATATTTACTCTGCTTTTAGCTCCACCTATCTGGTATTATTTTAAATATATAGTACCATATGTAGTATATTTCAGTCAGGAAGAAAATACCGCCAAAGATTAAAGCATTTGGAAATACAGGCAATTTTAAAAAATTGATATTCATATTGTAATACTTTTTCGTAAGTCAAAAATTATTTTTGTGACTACAAAATGATAAAGTTCTTGTTATTAACATTTTAAATGTAAATTGAGACCTCCTAATATTCAATACAGAATTAATTTAGTTAATATTAAGCTTATTTGTATTTTAAATAAATTGTACAATTAGTCAAGTACATACGGGGCAAAATGGATGGGGCAAAATGAAATAGTTTGTTTCATTTACTCACTTAATCATTTAATATAAATCATTTGTGTTTTCATTTATTAATTAATTCATTTACATTCCTTCATTTAGTAATTCATCTATTTATTCATTCATTCACTTATTTTTTTATTCATTCATTCTTTTGCTTGCTCATTTATTTTTCTTCATTTATTAATTGATTTAATTATTTGTTTATTGCTTCATTATCTTTTCATTTATTCATTCAACTTTTTATTTACTCATTCTTTCGATCAAAAATATGTTTTACTATCGAGTAGAAACTATTTCATTGGAAAAATATTTTATTTTTCATTTTGCCCCATAAAAAAAGGTGAAATTTTTCCACTTTTTTTTTTTTTTTTGAAGACACAAATTTTCTCTAAAATTAAAAAATACTGTTTCAAGGCAAGATTTTCTGTTTTATAATAAAATAGAATGTTCTTTCTTTACGTTAATTTTTTACTTTACATTAATTACATTACTTTTCAAAACAAACTTCCAATTTGTTCATTTTGAAAAAACTTACTCATCTTAACCATTTCACTTTGTCCCACACTCCCCTACTTGAAAAAATAAATTTTATTTTCTAGTGTGTGAAAACCTTGAAAATTTGGAAAAGTGTGGCTACAAACCACAAATGGGAGGGGGTAGGGAGAAGAATGTCAATATATGTCAAATTCAGCTCTTGCTGCATCCTGCACCAAAAATGTAAAAACCATGGTTCTCACGTTTCTTCCCAAATTTTTGTGACTCACATATTACATATTTTGCTATTTATATAATTCTGAATGCAGTATTTTTGAAATCGTTTTGTTATTGCTTGCTTTAAGCTTACTTCTTCTGCATATTGTCAATCTGTTTAAGGGGGGAAAAAACACTACATGTATTCCTTTTCGTTTTCTGCCCCACTTGCAACTGAAGCAAAGTTGTTGTCATGAGAAATCTATAGCTTCTTTTTCTTTTAAATCTGAAATAGCCGTTTCTTACAAAATTAGAACAGGACTGTAAAGCTTTGCAATCAATTAGTAAAATATCGGAGACTGGGAAGTACAAATGAAGTGCGTTAAATAACTTCAATTGTTCTCGAGTCCTTGAAAATAATTAGATAAGTCTTTGAAAATTCTGAGCAAAGTGGGCTTCAATTTTATTTCTTATCAAGTGTATAAATTATAAATTGTTCAAATTTGCAGCATGTTGCTATCTTGTTACCTCTATTTTAAACCTGAACACCATTTTTTAAAGCATTTTTTAATATTGATCATTTTTTATTTGATTAATTGTTGTATTTGTCGGTGCGTTTGGAGGGGTAATTAAAAACTAATTGTAGCGAAAGCCGATGTGAGCACAAGTAATGCATTGTCTTTTCTCTTCCCCCGCTCTTTCTGTGTGTCAACTGCTGTCATTGATTTGTCGAATCAAAAACAATTTTTACTGTGTATTATCTTAATTTTCGGAAGAGTATATAACTTTAAAAAAGCTTTGTTTGCCTTTTTCTGCCCTGATATTTTTGTAGTTCCAACTACATCTTGTAAGGCTTAAAAATGCAGAATTTTATATCTAATTTTCAAAATTTCCTCCGGGGGAGAAACCTCCGGGCCCTCTACAATTGAGATTATTCTATACTCCACTGCAAGGAATGTCCTATCTTGATACCATTCTCCCTCTTAAGGCCAATCCAAAACAGGACATCTGGGAAACACACATTAAAACAAGATAAACAAAGTAAAAGTATTGCTGTATGTCTCAGAGGAAATAGACAAACATATTTAAAGGGGGAAAAATAAAAAAAGCCTCTTACACCACCGAGAGAAACTTTGTTCAAACTACAAAAGGGTCCTCATACCTGATATAGCTTGGGCCCCGTTAAGTTTAAATCCGGCCCTGCTTTTATGGTAAGTTTTTGGTCATACTAGTTTTTTTTTAACCCGAATATGTTGTTTTGTAGTAAGTTAGCGCCCTTAAGGCAGGGCTAAGGCAGAAATACTTAAAATACACCGCCAGATCAGTTATTCCATCCGAGGACTGCTTTGCCACCGAATATGTTGATTGAATTGAAAACTGAATAGTTCAGTTTACTGTTTTGATGTACGTATTGTGTTCCTGAAAAGAATTTGCCCATAATTCCGTCACTTGTTTGCGAAAATACACATACTCTAGTTTGAAATGCAGGTATTCTACACTGACAGTTCTACACTGACCCTCAGTGCACTGAGATAAAAGCTTATGAAAACTGCACTTTTTAGCCTTTTTCGATACAAAAACTGCCATATTTTGGCAGCGCAGAGGATGAGCCCTGCAACTTATGAGGGTATTAAATAATTTATATATATTCTTACACAAATTACGTACAAAAACTATGGTTGAGCCTCAATGCGGGGAACCAGAGGGCCTCAAACATGACCCTTTTTCATTTTTTTCGCCAAAGTTTGGCGACACCTGAAAGACTGTACTGAAGGTCAGCCACAAAATTTACGATATATTTCAATTTAGGTACTAAATGTCATATTGTCAACACAAGAATATTTTTGGCTAATGCTAAATACACAGAAATATTCGAATTTAAAAAAACTCTGATTTGGAAAAACCTCTACGTCGGGCTCCACTTTACGAATTTTTACAGGTCCCCAAAAATTTTTTGGGAGGAAAAGAAAAAATTTGTCTTCTAAAATCTTTAAAACAGTCATCCATGAAAATTTGAGCTAAATCAAAAATGGTGTATATCCGAACACCCCACTTCTGCCCGGTTCTTATAAAAACTGCCTCATAACTGTTGGTGACTGAGAGTTCAGCGTGTTTCCATGTAATTGTGTACGTCATTATTGGTTGAAGTTGACTCTGTGAATGGATTTGTTTTTAAGGAAAGGAAGAGATTTTTTTAAAGGAAAAATGGGGTAAATGGACTATTATTATATCATACTAGTGGTATTTTTTCAAACTTAACTGTTGGTGAGAGAATACTAAGTAGAATATGGAAGAGATTCTGAAAGTTCTGCGTGTTACTAATCTATTGTACGGGTGTCATCATTGTTTGAAGATGACATTGAAAAGGTTTTTTAAAGTTTAGTGATCTTGCATTTTTCTTTTCAGTAAGTTCACACATGCGAAGTAACTGGTTCCACTAAGTTTTATTTGTCCTGTGGAAGGTTACTAAAAACATTTAGGCAACCTAAAAACCTCTGATGACTTTTCGTCCAAAAGCTCACACTTCTTTGCATTGAAAAAGGGGTTCCATGTAACACCGAAACACGTGTCTGCAGTAATTAGCAATTTTTGTGCATTAAAACGTTGGTAATTTAATTTTCAAGCACAAAGGTAAAATTTGTTAACTCGTTATATTTATATGGGTTTCATATTGAGGAGTTTTTCTTTGAAATGTGATGACTGTCCTGTTTTTTCTTGTTCCTAAGTGCCGCAGGCTTGTTCACATGAGGCCCCTGCATTGGCACATATGAACAATTAAATACATTCTTCAAAAATACTATAAAGTAAAGAAATAATTTCATGAAAAATCTCAAAAAAATTGCATGACACAAAGAAAAAACTACTCAATCAAAGGGAAATTTTTTATTTGAGAAATTGATATTTTTTGAAAAACAAAGAAATGAAAACAAAATGCATTCCCTATGTATGCATTTTATACGTATGTATATATCTTAACTAATAATGTTGGCAATAAACAGCTTTGTATAAGTTTGTAGTTAGTTTAAAATGAATTTTAATAACGCTTTTTTTAAACAAAATTAAAACATATGTTTCTTTATTTTCAGATCCACCTGAAACTGTTGCAGGAAGTAAGTACAACTACTTTCTATTCATTGGTCGTTAACCATAAATATTGTATGCTTCTCGTGTATAGAAAGTCAAGATTCTCGTTTAAAGTCTTAATTTTCAGTATTTAATCATTTTAAAAAATATATCTTAACGAAACACAACTTCATTTGTTAAAACCCAATAATTTTTACATGTTATAATATATCTTATTCAATTTAACAGCTGTACAGTTTAATTGGTAAATGCATGTCTGAGGCGTTTAGTATCAAAATCAATTCAATCCGGCTTTTTTTTTTACAAGAGACACCAAAAAAAAAACTATTTCATGATTTTTCCACTTAATCTATTTTAATTTTCCTGAAGTCTTACTTTTTGTTCGGATAACCTTGGCTGCACGATTTTTTTTCTTTTTTAATTGATTTTTTTTAATTAATACGTCAGCAGTATTGTCTAATTATTTACAGATAAAAATATTTTGGATTAAGATGGTTATGAAATTAATTGGACCTTTTTCCTATTTTGGCTACTTTTTCCTTTTAAACTCAAATTAAACTCTTCTGGTATCTCAACTCTAATCCATGTAAAATCAAAACTTCCAGTTGATAAAGCAGGATTAACGGTGTGTTTTTATCGTCGCTATTCAGTAGAAGCATTGATTGAGCTGGTCTAGCAATAACAACGGTTTTAAGCAGCGATTTTTGACCTGATTAATCGTTCCAAATCACTTTGTATAGTAGAATCCCGAAAACTCGGCCGAATGTGAACTAAAAAGTGACCAAGTTTGAAAATGCCGGATTGTCGGGAATGCCATCTGCCAGAATGTAGGCAAGTTTTGAGGATTCGGTTGGCTTATCGAGTGCTACAACTAACTTTTTATGTAAAATAAATCCTCAACTTCTTCCTGTTAGTTAACCCATTGTCTCCTCTGCATGTAAACTCAAATTTTTAAATTTGATGTGTGTGCATCACGACAAACTTAGAACCAATGTTGCTACTTGAAATATTTTTATCTTTTTTTCTCATCAAGCTGAGAAGCTTGAGGAGAGCACATCACCTAAACTTTTGATATCAGCCTGCCCAAAGCCCTTCAGAATCCAATGTCATTCGGATTCATTCCAATTTTCGTTAAAGTCTATTTAAAATGGATCTAAATCTCCGTTAACCTAACATGTGACGACGAGGAGAATAGATCAGGAACGCAAATATTTCACTAGTTTGATGACAACCTCAAGTAGCACAGGACAAAAGTTACGTCAATAACTGTTGAAACATCAGCATATCAGTTACACTTAAAGCAAAGCTAAGGGAGTTTGCGCACAATTCAACCGAATAGTAAAAACACTCTAGTAATCATTGGTTTGCTAAATTGTTGGTTGCAGTCAAGTGCCCATACTTGGGACAGTTTTGAACTTTTACCTGTAATGGCATCCGCGCCTTAATGGTGGCACATGAAAGACTAGGTGCCGTATCGGGATCTCGCACAAGGTCTGCTAAAGGCTAAATAGCCTAATGGAGCTCCATTAGAAAGAAACCTTTAATGACACATTAATCATGTATTTCTTTTATTCTGTGTTTAGGATGTTCCTTAGTGCTTCACCGAGTTGCGTGCACGGGGAGAAGGTACACCTGTTGACCCGGGCCACAAGGGAACCCAAAATTTTAGAAATAATTTTACACGAAAATTTTTAATTTTTTTACATATAGTTCAGCCGGAAAATAAGTCAAACAGTTCATTTTAAATTATTAAAATTAGTATTAGTAAGTATTAAAAAGGTATATTTAGAATTGAAAATAAATGACTAACTTATAAATCCGTCAGATTAGGCCAAAGCGCAAGTAATGTTGACGAAGAAATCGCGGCATTTGGTCAGCGCTTTCAGAAAATCATAAACCTAACACAGATACCGTAGCAACGTCAACGTCGCCAATCTAGCCTCAAACGGACGAGTTTTAGTTTTGATTCTATTGGTAACACATTTCTCGGCGGGAAAAATTTTATTCAAGTTTAAGAATAATGCTTGATTTGATGTTTGAGAGGGATTCAGATGAGATAAACGATCCCTTCTCTGTGATTAATATAATAGTAAAAGAAACATTTTGTTTACATTATTAAGATACCATAATTCCTTTATTTATATTATGAACTGCAGTTTTCGAAATAAATTTGCAATTTGTTCATTTTGGAAAAGGTAAGCTATCTTAACCGTTTTCTTTGCATCACATTCCCTTATTTCATGAAATTGAACAACTATTCCATCAATGTTACAAAACTATGCGTTTTAGTTTCAGGCAACTAATCTTTTCTTGATCTTTTAAAACAGTTGTTTGATGTTTTAGTGTTAAGCAAAATTATAAATTTGGATTTTTTCTGATTTTAGGAATCGGTGGTGGAGGGCTTGCTGGTGGTGAGTATAAATTCATTTGAAGATTAAGTATGCAATCTTTGAGTTAAAGGCACTTCATTGTAACGATAAAGATAACTTGCAGTGGCAGCATCAATAAGCACCCCAGCCAACTGTCAAACTGAAGATCAAATAGTGGAATTGGAGAAGCCAGATGATCCATCCCTAATTTTGTGGCCATCTTGTGTTCGCGTTAAACGTTGTGGAGGTTGCTGTACCAGCACGATGCTTACTTGCCAACCGACAAACACTACAGTTGTCAACGTTACAGTACGTATTCTTCTTTTTAATCAGTTTTCAGAAAATTACTACTTTTTGTTTACTCTTATAGTCTAAGATCCCACTAGGCTTGACCTACCCTCATCAAGTTTCCAAAAACTATTACCATAGATGAAGAGTTAAAGCTGTAAATAAAACGCGAAAGTAAAAATTTCTACCTCTTTCACTTCAACTAATCAGGGTTGACAGGGGTTGAAAGGTGCCCAAAAATGAGTAATTTACCCTCATCTAGTTTCTGAAGATTGTTATCATGAACGAAGAGTAAAAGATGGAAATAAAACCCTTAAGTAAGGTTGTCTACCTTTTTCGGGTCCCTAATCAGGGTTGTCAGGGGCTAAACGGTGCCCAAAGAGGGAGGCAATTTACCCCTCATTGAGTTTCCGGTAATTGTTGTCATAAATGAAGAGTAAAAGCTGTAAAGAAAATGTTTAAGTATGGTTGTCTACCTATTGCGTATGAACTAATCATGGTTGCCAGGTGCTGAAAGGTGCCCAAAAATGAGTAATTTACCCTCATCGAGTTTCCACATAACTTATACTACAAAAATGTAAATAAAAATATTACAAAACCGATGGTATAGAGAGCAAAAGTAATCCAATCATAGGGTAGTCGCTATTAGAAGCTTCAATTATTGAATACTCGAAAAAGGTAGGCAACCTTACTTAAACGTTTCATTTCCATCTTTTGCTCTTCATTTATGATAACGATTTTCGAAAACTCGATGAAGTTAAATTACTTATCTTTCGGCACCTTTCAACACCTAGCAACCCTGATTAGTTCATGTGAAAGAGGTAGAAATTTTTACTTTCGCGTTTTATTTACAACTTTTACTCTTAATTTATGGTAACAATTTTTGGAAACTCGATGAGAGTAGGTCAAGGCTAGTGGAACCTCGCTTTATTGCTTTAAATTGTCAGATTTTCATGTAGAAAAATGAACCAAACTTGTAACTAAGTTCACGTTTCTGTACTCCAGGATCGATTCACGATCTGCATTCTTATCTAACCTAACAACCCACGTTTGCATCCGTTACTGACATAAAAAGGCCATACTCTAACATCAGCATCGATCAACCTGCTTACGTTTGACGGTTTGATTATGCTCCAGAAGGCATATTTAAAGACCTTTGACTGGTTCTTAATCAGACGCAGAAAGAACAACATCAAAATGTGTATATACTTGCACAAATTAATGGCAAACCTTTTAGCAAACTATCCAAATGTAAAAATCTCAATGCCAGAAACCTATCATGAGTAGGTTTTTTAGTGTAGTGGTCGTTTTCGTAGTATGAAGTAGAATAAGGCCTATCGCTTATATTAGCTAAGCTTTAATGCTAATATTAAATCGTTTTTTGCCACATCAGTCACTGGAGACTGACACTGAACTTTCAGTTCAAGCCCAGGGCTTTATCAGTGACTGACAGTATCACTGACAACATCACTTGCAAAACTCCGGGAACCAATAATTCGTGTTTGGCACCATGAACTCAGTAAAGAATACATTCAATCACTCATCCATTCAATGCCCCGTAGATGTCAAGCTGTCATTAAAGCTAGAGGCAGACCAACAAAATATTAGGTTATATTTTATGATGTTTAAACATTTCCATGTTACTTTTGTTTATTTTTGAACAGAAATAGTGTTACAATGAAAAAAACATCTTCTTACTTTTTCATCGTCCACTTGGCAACGTGGATGCACTTCACATTGTACTTGTTACAGTTTTGGCCATGTATTTCCATAAATAAGGTCAACAATTATCACATTCCTGCTGTTAAATGTTTATTTCATAAGTTTTGCAGAATTTCACATACATTCGTCTTTAATCGGTCGACCAAAACTTCTCACATATCCCATTGTTGTGAAAATGCGAGGGTGATGCATTTTTTTTTTTTTTTTTTTACCAGCAGTATTAGCGCTAAGCGATGGGAAATTTCTTTCGTCCAGTATAGCACCATGTGGATTTCTTGTGCTCTTTAATTTGCACATCGGCCTAATTTTGCAAAAATTATTATCTTTCACATGATTTTATTAATGCCGTAAGCGTTCATTATGCTTTGTACTTTTTAATATTTTAATATGGATTTAGTTTTTTATTACCTTCTTTTTCTTTGCCTTAGTTTTAAAAAATATTTTTACTTTAAGACAAAATGATTACCGCATGATAAATTGATTTTAATTCAAAGTAAATGGTTTGAATTCTTTTAAATGTTTTACGTGATCTTAGACCCTCCTCTGTTTATTTTTAACCTATGAGGATACGCTAATTCACTAATTTTATGCTTTAATGAAATCGTAAATGATATATTCGTATTTAAGAACTGACTTGGTTAATCTTGCTGCGTTTATATCAGAATGCGTCTTCATATGAAGTAAATGAAAATCTTATAAAACGTATGAATGAAATATAATTTTGCAAAGTTACTATTTTCAAAACTGCGAGCAACTCTCGTTCAAAGTATTTGTCAGTGTATTACAACTTATAATATCAACCTGAATATTGATTTATTTATTAAAGATCGATGTTGATTTTTGTAACTACACCAAAGAGAAAGAAAATAATGTACCCTTTAACATTTACATTCCTGAATATGCCGTACATAAAATTAAAAATCACGTGCAGTGTCACTCTTGCGTTAAATTTTTAGCCTCAAACGAATCAGTTTTTGTTTGATGTGGCAGAAGAAACGACAAAACATTATCTGCTTCACATTAACCGGGGGCGATTCATCTATCCTAATCCAGAAATTGAGAAGGCTTTTGCAATTTTTCATAAAATGTTTCAGTTTCTTTTGAGAAACCAGAAAGAATTATTGTTTTTGCCAAATGTGAAAGGTGTTTTAAAAAGTGCAGTTAAAAAAAGCTTCCAGAATTTGACAAAAAGAATGAAGAATATGAAAGCTGTAATCGTCGTATAAGATGGAACTTGTTTTAAAATGCGTTTCTGCCGTTTTAAATACAGGTACACAAAGATGAACTACAGCATTGTGGCAATTAATTGGGAAATATTATTTTTTTCGCTTTATCACACGTAAGCGAATGAATAAGCAGTCAAATCGAGACCCTTGTGATAACAGGCCAGACAACTCCCCTCCCCCCCGCTTCGTTACGCCACCAGTAGTCGATCTTTGAACTTGGCGCGAAACTTTGAAAGCAGTGCAGTCTACCAGTTAAACAATAGTGCTTCTTGGTCTGGTTAAAATAGATGAAATAGGAAATATTGACTTCGGCTGCATATTTTTGAATACAATACTGTTGGATTTATCTCATCCTTTCCACGTACCGGAATGTAGAAGCAATTAAAAAATATATATATAATATAAGTGTCTGCTGAGTGAATTTGAGTCAGCGATTTCCGCTTCCGAACAACCTGCATGTGAAGAAAAAAGCTGGGCGTCTCATGGAATAAATTTTAAAGTTCGGAGGTACAGGGGCGTAGCTAAGGGGGGGGTTTTGGGGACAACCCCCCCCCCCTCCGAAAAGTTAGTCTCAAAAAAAAGAGAAAAAGAAGAGAGAAGAAAAAGAAAAAAAGAAGAAAAGGAAAAAATTCCAAGCGATTATATATATATATATATATATATATATATATATATATATATATAAAAGAAGTAACCCCCCCGAAAGTCGGGTCTAGCTACGCCACTGCGGAGGTAAGTACTTTTCTCAGATAAACAAATTTACATTTTATGCAGTTAAGATTACTTAAGTTTTCCTCCATTACACGAACAATTGTCAGTTTCCTTTCTGATATCTTTGTCTGTAATTTGTAATTTTAGTATACTGCTTTAATATTTGAAACGGTTAACTTGCAACTTTTTATTTCTTTATTTTTTCAACTTTGTACACGCATTTATTCGAAATGGATTTTCGAAGCTGACAATATACATATGTCAAAATTTTCTGCAGATATACTTGTTGCTATCAGAAGCAACGTAACTTGGTGTTGATATTCAGTTAATATGTAAGCAAGTTTATTGAAACAGGGTTTTAACTGAACTAATCTTATATTTTCCGTTTCGATTAAATTGTTTCATACGCTAGCATGTGTTCTTTTGATCAAAAAACATTCCTTGATGGGCTTCCGTAGTTCTGAGATAGAAGATTAGATTTGAACGCCGGAGGTCGTGGGTCCGATACTCAAACATTCCCCCCCCCCAATTACGCCCCTGCAATGTTATTCAAACAAGCTGGTTCTGTGCGTAAATTAAAAAAATATATACGGTTTTTTTTCACTGTTGTCTTTAAGTTTTATGATATTTATTCACACATTGTGGTTAAGTTAACGGTATTCATAATTTCTGGGCTTGCGAAAGATTAGTTTTGAGCAGTGGATACACAACGTGTTTTTGCCAAATGCTCTATGCTTGTTTGTTTATGCTTAAAAAGGGCAAAATATCTTGAACTACATATTTTTTGAAGTCCTTGGGTTTTCTATTAATAAGCTTTCAGGAACTCTGAAACTGTAACATAAATTGAATTAAGGGGCTGTCTATAAAGTATTATGCAAACTTTTGAACAAATCCCCCCCCCCCTCTCCTCCTTGTTACATGTAACGCTGTTCAACATGAGCATATTGTTATAAACAACGCGTGATGTCACACTTCTTGTTATCCCCTCCCTTCCCCCTGTCACAAAACTGTCGCATTGATTTCCTAAAAGAGCATACTCAGCAAAATGTTGATCTAAATTTAACATATATGAGGTTTTAAGTATTAAAGAAAGTTGTTAAAATGGTCATTCTATGAAAAGTTTTTTGAAAAAGGTTACTTTGTCATCAATTAATGCTTTTTAAAATAATTTTTCAAAAGCCTAAAATGATGAACTATTAAATCCCCCCCCCCCCACACACAAGAATCATTAGCAGCAGAAAAAGCTAAAAATGGAAAAGTAGCCGAATTCCAAAAAAAAAAGGCTGTTTGGACATTGAATATTTTTTGGATGTACAACATACAGTATTCATGATGTTGTATTATACATTCTTTAATTACTGTTTTTCAAGTTGAATTCCTGTGTAATTTTTCGAGAGTGTCCACCGAAGGGGGGAAGGGTCGGAATCATAGTCTCATAGTAATGATAGCTTTTCAACGGCTATAGTTATAAATAACAGTGCCCTTGAAATTTTAAGGGAGATGGAGATGTTTTGGGTTTTTTTTTTTTTTTTTTTTTGAAGTTTTCATAATTGAAGGGGGTAGGGCACCGTCTACTTTGGGGGATGGCACCCAAGCATTCACGTCTTTTGAAAAGCATAAATTTGCTCAGCTAAGTTAACATTAATAATATGGTATTATGTACTTTAATTTGATGTTATGTCTTTGAAACATATTGCAGACATGTTTCCCGTTTTCTTAAGTAAAAATGTTTATTTTTTAAAATTTCATTTAATTCTTATTCAAATACAATAGTAATATTATTTTTTGTTTTGATGTAATTGTAAAATGAAAGTTCATTTATTTATTTGAATACTTCTTAAGACTTAATGTTTCAATACAATATACGAGTAGTTAAAATGCGATTAGTTAAAAAACAATTTCCAATGAAAAATAAAACTGTGTTTATTTATCACTTTGTTTTAACATGATTGTAAAATAAAATCGTGTTTAGTTATTTGAATACTTTGTAATACTTATAAATGTTTTTATGTCAAATACTATGAATTAAGCTCAGTGTATTTTTTAATGTATGATTATCGGTTCCTTTTTATGTTTTAAAATGAAAAAGTAGAACTTGTAATGCTACTGAAATAACAGAAGTCAATAATAAATAAACCAAATAGTTTTATTTAACCAAAATATTAATCGAAGTGCTCACTTCCCAATATCATTGTGGATCGACAAACGATGACGTCATTTGCTAGTTGGATGGCCTTCCTATCTCGAAGGCCTCGGTCAAATTCAGCTCAGAGTTCAAATGGCAGTTATTTCTAAACTAGTGGTTATTTGTACGCATCAGGTAAGTTGCAGGCATATCAATAGGGAAGTTGCAACCTATTAAATGTTCATATTTTGGCTATTGGATATTGTTAATTGATCCTCAAAACTAAAAAATTCACCATCGCCGAATTTTAAAACAGCGTGATTGATTTTTAATGAATTTTTAAAAATCCACGCGCAGAAGTGCGCTTTTCTGAAACGTCACGAGTCTACATCACAGGACGCTACTGGGCAGCCTTCCGCCGAAGATCCCTTGTTTTCGCTAGGGACATTTTGAGCACGCTGATATTTTTATTTTTTAGAAATTCAATAATTCTTTTGAACACACTATGGAGGCCGGATTCGTTAAAGCACAATCTAAATAATTTTCCTCAAGTAACATCAATGATGATATTCGAATATTTCCGAGAGGATGAGAGGTTTAATCTTCCAGAAACGCGAGGAGTTAAATGCGAGGAGATAAGACTTTTACGTTTCGTCTTCGAAGTCGAATGCACATGCTTCGGCTTCTCCCCTATCGGAAGAGCGCATGACGTCACTTCCTATGCCATTTGACGTCACAAACGCTTGAACTTTAAAAATTAATTTAAAAAAAACTACTTATCGTTTCGCAAAAATTTTTTCACCTATGATGTTCATACATGTTACTCTATCATATAAAAATAAAATTGAAAAATCGAAAACTTCCCTATTCTTCCACCAAGTGGCTAGAAGCTGGCAGTGGTAATGCTCACTTGCTGTGGGAGTAACTAGAATCACGGATATCAGCCCTGAAACACGTGGAAAAGTGATTACACTTCGAGAACACACTTTTAAAACGTTAGAAGAATAGGCAAAATATGTGGAGTGAGTAAATCAAGTGTTGGGAGAATATGGCTGCGGTTTAAGACAACAAGAAATGCTGGAACCAACCGTATTGAAAATGCGGCCGAAAAAGATCAACTTCGGTTCGTGACGACGAAAGTTTACATCGAATGAGTGTTATGAATCCTCAATTAACTAGTTTTGATCTGCCGAAGTCCATAGTAACAGCTGGTGTTGACATTGCACCTTCAACAGTGAGATACAGGCTTTTAGAACGTGGGCGGAGAGCACGTCGACCGTACAAGAAGCAGCTTCTCACGCCTCGTATAAAGAAATAAAAGTTAGAATGGGCACGGAAATATAAAACATGGACTGAGGAGGACTGGGAAAAGGTTTCATTTTATGTGGTTCAGCGATTTAGATCCAGGTTCGTGAGAAGGAGCAAAGGAGAACCTTTTCGTCCGCACCACATTAATCAAGCACCCAAGTATCCACCCAAAAAAGATGTTTTGGGGTTATTTCTGCGTTTCAGGGACATAATACCTTGTTTCCGTAGAAGGAATGATGAATAGTGCCTGCTAAGAATCGATATTTACCCAAAATGTGCTTCCAACCATGTCTAAACTTTGGCCGAACGAAGATTGCGATTTTCAATAAGACAGCGCGATATCACACATTGAAGCACATTTTTAATTTCTGCTCTAAAAACAAGCTTACTATACTGGGTTAGCTTGGAAGCTCCCCGGACTAAATTCCGATTAAAAATTTGTAAGCTATCGGTAAAAAACGTCTTCATAAGTTTGACAGTACTACGATGGAAAAGATAATTTTGTCTGTTGTCGACAGATGGTATAATGACGTTGAAATTAAAACTATCTTTGTCAGTCTAGTACATTCTATGCCAAAACGTGTCTGTGATGTTATTAAGTCTAGAGGAGAATTTATTATTAGTTTCAAATGTATTCATGAAAAATTTGAATAAAACTGATTTTTTTGAAAAAATTGCATTTCCCAATTAATTGCCACAATAATGTATTATCCAAATGCAAACGGAGGAACGAAACATAAGTGCACGATTATGAAGTCTAGGGCAGAAGAATAATATTTTTTGATACTAACTTATCAAGTAAGAATAAAAAATCTAGTTGCATTAATGAGAGATGAAAAATCATTTATAAGTCTAATAAAGTCTCATCGATTTCATGGGAGTGGGGGAAAGGGAAGACCAACCATACCTTTGTGTAGCCTCTCGGGGGAACGCTTTTTTTTTTCTGTTTTTTAGAAGACAAACATGACTCTGGTAAATATTAATATAATTGAAAAAACGCAATTCAAAATGTCAAAATGGACTAAAAAACTAGTTAAATAAAAATTGTATGTTAATAGAATTAAATAAAAACTTTAAAATTTAAAAGAACACGAATTGCTAATTATTAAACTGAAGAAATTATTCATAAAACAACGAAACTTTACTAAAACGCCGCTCAACGAAACGGACAGTTCCATCACTTAACTAATCTCCCGTTTTGCGAGGACTCTCGTTGGCATCAGGACTCTCGTCGGATTTTTTTCGATAAATGGGCGTGGCGACTATAAACTTTTATTTTCATATGAATCATATTTTGTTTTCACTAATTTCTTGATCTTTTAAAAAAATTTAATTGAGTAAAGATAAATTCGAGCTTAAGAGAATCGGCAGAAAGATATGGATGCTGTTAGAAAATTGCCGTTGA
The DNA here is from genome assembly GCF_026930045.1 of Uloborus diversus. NCBI lineage: Eukaryota > Metazoa > Arthropoda > Arachnida > Araneae > Uloboridae > Uloborus > Uloborus diversus. The sequence goes on from NC_072733.1 coordinate 172,268,450, forward strand.
CATATGGGAACGTTGACTTGTTTAGTTCTGGACAAACTTCTTGTTAAAGCAACGTAGATAAATTGGCCTTGATAGTCAACCACAACTAAAGTGGTTGTGGCGTGCAGCAAAGCGCAATTTGCGTGAACTTATGCTTTATTTGAAAAGGAGGAGAGGAAAATAATAATCAAATTTCAAGTGCAATTTAATGTGCATGTTTTTTGTGAGTCATGTAATGAACATGGAGAAAGTGCACTATACTTCCTCCCGGTGCTTCAAAAGTTGTATCAACAAAACCAACTTACTGAAAATTAATAAGCATATTAATTAAAGTCAGTGCAAATGCATGGAAAGATAGTTAACGGCAATTGCATATGAACAGCTAAAGGAAAGCAATGTTCTAAAATTCATTTACACAGTCATCCTTTAAACTAGGGGTTCTAAACTTGGCGGGGGTAGAGCGTCCCCTTGAGATCATAAAAGAAAAACAAGGGAGGCGTGAATGTATTCCAAAAACAAAGTAAAATGCAAAACTAACTATAATTTATGCAGTTTTAGGGTTACGTGTAAATATTTTTAACATTATTGTTGGTTTTAAAGCTTTTAGTGCGTGCAGTTTTTATACACATACTAGCTGCGTGCCCGGCGTTGCACGGGCTACTAAAAAAATGAAAGAGATGTCCAATTGATGTTTTTGTATTACTCTGACATTAGTTTCTAAAGCGCTAAAGAGTAAATAAATACGCGTAATGCAAGGTTTGCAAAACACCAGTAGAGCATATTTTTGGCAAAAATCTCTTTAACGTCAATCATAGTTATCAATAATACAAGTTATGAGCATTTTCAATTATCACAAAAGATGAAAATATATGCATTTCAACTATAATCTGTGCTCACATTAAAATGAACTAGTCGACCCGTGCGGAACTCCGCACTGAGCTTCGAATCGTTTCATAAGGCATTTCTCTCTTTAAAAATTTCAAAGAAAGAACATTATGAAGAAGAACCGAAAAAAAGTAAGCGCAGAAGAGAAGGCATGTAATTTAAAGACATCAGTAATAAAACCTCGTTAAATACAACATTGTGATAATTTGATCATCGCTCGCCTTTTGGTCGTACATATTTTCAATGCAAACATAAATATCATTAAAAGTGGCTAAGTAATAACTCGTGAAAAAGCAATAATTGTGCATGTGAAAAAAAACAGGTTGTGTCAAATACAGTCCTGCCCATGTGAGCATCTGACAGGAAAAAAAGAAACATTAAAGAGATATTTATTGGCACGGATTCGAATTGGCGCCATTCTGATTAACAGCCCGACACCCCAACAAACCTAGCAATTGCGCCTTCTTTTTCGAAAGCTATTCATTGAAGGAATGCGTAGTAAGAAACAGCAAAAAAGCTTTTTGCCAAAAAAAATAATAATAATAATAAGATCATGCTTCTATATTTTAGGACTCGACCGATGCATCGGCGCCGATGGTTCAACAATTTAGCCATCGGCATCGGCATCGGCGGCCGATGCTAACTTGCAGGAAACATCGGCCCATCGGCCTTAAAAACATCGAAAAGCCGATGGAATTGGCCGATGTTTTTGAAAAAAAAAAAAAGACCTTTGTTTTACTTTTTAATACAAGGTAAAGGGAGTTGTTGTTTTCAAACAAAATTGTTTACTTAAATTTCAGTATGAATTTCTATTTTAGTCACCCCTGAAAGAGTTTTGAATACTGCATTCAGGTACCAAACACGTTAATTATTGCGTTGTTTCTTGCGGCTGGATGCACGTATGTATCTCTCATAAGTCATAACTAAACGAGCTGATGTGTGCCTCACATGACTTCCTTTTACTCCATTTTAATGTCATTTTCCCATTATTGGCAATTTTAATGTGATTCAATAGTTTAATCTCTAAATATTAAAAACGATGGCCAAATTAAAACCAGATAAAAAAAATCGCCAAATTTTCCGCCAAGTTGGCGACAAAACTTGGCGACCAAAAGACTGGCGATATATCGCCAAGTGTCCGCCAAATTGTAACACCACTTAAGTTTGCATTGATATTAACAATGATTTCCCCCCAAAAAGGTGCAAAAGACCCCCTTAGGAACATCCGAAAGCAACCAAAAGGGGAGGTGCACAACTAGACCCCACTACGAGTCTATGTACCAAATTTCAACTTTCTAGGACATACCATTTTTGAGTTATGCGAGATACATACGCACATACGCACATACGCACATACACACATACGCACATACATACAGACGTCACGAGAAAAGTCGTTGTAATTACCTCGGTGATGGTCAAAATGGATATTTCGCGTGTCTATACATTCTTAGGCACTTTTCCGCATGTGGTCGAATCGAAAAAAAAACTCAACATTCATTTGGGGGTGAGCAAAATGGAAATTAAGGGCGATTTTTGAGTGAAAATTTTTTCGCGAATACAATACTTCCTTTTTTGTAAAAGGAAGTAAAAATGGTAAGCTGTAGAAGGCTAAATTTTCGCCTGTGGGAAGTGCGCACGTTCCAGTTGTGACCTTCCCTTTTTGTTTTCGATCGGATGTTCTAAAAAGCCTATTAACTGATTTTTTGTGGCTATTAATTACTTATTTCAATGCGAAACTAATATAGCGTCTCTGACTGACGATCATTTGGTGATATATTACCGAATTAGAGACCGTGGAAACAAATATGAGATGGCGAAACCGGTTTTGTTTCATTTTGTTCGATTCCCGTTGAACCGACGGTAATTTTTAATTTTTCGATGTTCGTAATATGAATCACAGTAATGCAGTCTTTTCTGTATCGCTTCGGCGGAGCTACAAGATTGGGGCCCGTCGAAATACATTTTGGGGCCGTATTTCTCTATCACAGAAGTTGTAAAACATTTATCAAAAGCATTGTTGTAACTCCTACGGTGCCCCTATGGTTATGGAGCCCTCGCGCAATTGCAACATTTGCTACATTTTAAATCCGCCACTGCACGTCAAAACAAACTCGGGTGCAAGTTTTAAAAGGGTTTTTCTGCTCATTGTTTATTATTATTTTGAACTCTATTTTTTGCGACTATTTTTTGTATTTCCGAGAACACTTGCGTGCTCCTCCTCCTACTCCCTCAATTTCTGAAATTAAACTAAAGTTGTACTTCTGAGTTGTTTTACACTTTCAGGGGCGGTGGTTGCGCTGTGAAACCGCTAATTTATGAATTTTTTTCTCTCTTTTTTCCAAATTTTTTGAATCAAAATCGCTTGAGTCCTATTCTTTTAAGTTCAATGAACAGCATTAAATGGAAAAATAACAAAAAAAAAAAAAAAAATTTCGTAGGCTCAATTTCTTGTTCAAATCATCAAATTTTCAATTTTTCGTTTACCCCAAAAATTGGAATTTTTTTCAGATTTTAAAATTTTTAATTAGTGCTGAAAGAGTGAATCATTTTTCTTCTTTTTTACTGCGGTAGTCAATCATATTGTTCGAAAAGATTCAAATTCATTTTTACATGCATAAACATGTTTTTGTCCTTCCCCAGGCGGGGGTGTGAATAAATGGGGACACCACCCCCAGTGAAAAAAAATTCTGAAAAAAAATTTTTTAACTGAAAAATCTATGTCTAGATGATCAAATAAACCCATTTGTGGTGTTTTTTCTTAAGATTTCTCAAAAATTAATGACGCGCCCCTGAAAGGGTTAAAACTAACACCATTCATAAAATTAGAGATTTTTTTTTTTCAAGTTTTATCTATTGTTTAGGAAGAGTTTAGAGCATTAATTAGAAATTGATTAAAAACGTTTTGAATTGTGACACAATTCGGAAAACAAAGAGATTTTGAATTTTTCTTCGGAAGTGCTGAAGTAGATTCAGAAACTCTTCCGAGGCGTTGGTGGTAGCGCTTCTGTACTAAAAAAATTAAGTCGAAGTTGCGGCCGAAGTTTAACATTGTGAGTTACTCCAAAATTAGAGGGTGACCCCCTAATCCGCCCTCGTCGTTTCAAGCATTTCTTAAATATTTAGCGATTATTTATTTTGGTCACGAAATGTCATTTTGCGTATTTTTTATACTTGTTTCCTATACCTATATTTTGTAATGCGCCACCTTTTTCGCATCATTAATAGCGATCGATTTTTTTTTCTGTTGTAACTATTTTTATGTATTTATATAAAATCAATGAATAAGTTATTTTCGTTTTCATCATATATTTAATAATATGTTATAGAAAAGTTTCAAGGATTTTCTACTATGCAATTTTTTAAATTTCAGAAAATTATTGTTAAATTGAAAAATTTGATTTGAACGTGTTTGTAGTGCTCCGTAAAAGATTAATCAATCAAATTGTTCAATATTACGTGTGCAAACATCAAATAAAGTAGTATGTATATGTATTCAGTTATTAACTTGGGGTAAATATTGAGTTTGTTTATTGGTAGCTGCGTTTTAAGAATCTCACTCATTTCGTGGCTATTTCTTTTTTCCGCAAAATTTACGCCACTGTTATACATTTTATGAAAAATGCCAACTTTTCTATTCATAAATTTTAAATAAATATAAAAATATTCCTATTATGATTTAATATTGTAATTTATCTGTTGCCTTTTTTGTTTAACTTGATGACTAAAAAATGTCTACGTGCAATCTTTCCACTTTAATAGCGTAATTTGTTGACGGTTTCATAGCTTTTTTTTTTTTTTTGAATGATTAAACAACATAATTTAATGCTTTTTAACTATGTTTAGTTTACCTAAATCCAAGCATTATTAAAATGTTACTGAAATCTTAGTTATATGTTCAATTTAAAAAAAAATCAATTGGTTATTAAACAGTCTCTTTGTTTTTCCTCCTTTTTTTTTTTTTTTTTTTTTTTTTGGCTGCTGTTTTTCGTCTTCCATCATACAGCAGTCAAAAAAGGAGAAGCATGACTACACCCTATACAGATTGTACGTAGTACGATCCAAAATTTCGAGGGATAAGCTGTATAAAACCTTACCCAGAATAGTTCACATTACCGAAGTACATCCACCTACAAAAGGTCATCGTGAGGGACTATGTACTTCTGCCAGTGTTCATATAACTTTTGGAAAAACTCCTGGAAGCCATTTTTCACTGCCTTCTGTGATGCAGCTTTATCTTCTCCTGACGGAAGAAAGCGGCGTCCATGCAAATGTTTTTTTTGCTGGGAACAGGTAAAAGTCACACGGAGCTAAGTCCGACGAAACGTGATGTTATTGGTTTGCATCCTCAACATGAAAGTCGCCTTCTTCTCCACGATGAAGTCAAAGCAGCAGCGAAAGAGCCCTTACAGGTGGTTGCGATAAATGTCTTCCAGGAGTCCTTCTAAAAGCTATACGAACGGTGGCAGAAGTGCATAGTTGTTAAAGGTGACTATTTTGTAGATAGATTCAAGGTAAATTTTTATACAACTTGTCCTCGAACTTTTAGATCATACTACCTACGTATGAGTTTTCAACTTACTATTTCATAACGTTTTTGAGTGACGTAAGTTTACGCGCATGAAAACATCACAAGAGAATTTGCGATAATTTTAACTAAGGAGGCTTTCAAAATGGATATTTCGGTCATCTATATGTTCTTAGGTACATATGCATGTACATATGCGCAGAAAAAACTTGTGAAGTTTAAATTGGATGATCATAAAATACAAATTTAGGTCGAAATCTGATTTTTTTTTGGGGGGGGGAGAGTATTACAATTCCTTATCCGTAGAAAGGAAGTAAAGTGAAATGAATCAGTGATCCTTTAAATCCCTGACAATTTTATCAATTTATTTCTGTTAGATTTTTTTTTTTTTTTTTGCCATCGGCCAACAGCATCGGCCATCGGCAATCGGCCATTTGGAGGAAAACAATCGGCCATCGGCCATCGGCCATCTTTGAACAATCGGCCAACAATCGGCATCGGCCCATCGGCCAAAAAATGCCATCGGTCGAGCCCTACTATATTTTGTCACTAACCAGCATGATACGATTTAAAATTATTCGTAAAGCATGGAATTTGATTAAAGAATGACGAATATCTCACGTAGCGATAGAAATAAACATTCTAGAGAAGTAATAAATTAGATTGAAAACAAGTGTTTTTATCTTTGAATATTGAACTATTTCACATAGAAGGTTGCTTTAACCGTTACGGCCTAAATGTACGCACATGTTTCTCTTTTAATCGAACACTTAAAATTCAAAACCAAAACCAGTTGGAGTCCGTTTTTTAAGTGTAATTTTTCGAACGTAGAGAAAATGTATTTTTTGGGTGAAACCCGGAGTTTTAATTTGGCGTAGAATTTTTTTCATTTGTATAAAAGGTCGAACACTGCTATTTGAAAAATCTACATTTCAGCGTACAAAGAAAATGTTTTTCTGCACAAAAAGGATTCCCTTGAGGTAAATCTAATACTTTTTTATGCTTACATTATGTTTGGTGGTCTGGACGGAGTCAAAGCTTAAAAAAAGGAAGAACACCCTTCGATTAACAGTCAACTTATCCGAATGATAACTGTAGCCTGCATAAAGGAATCGAAGTACCAAGTAGCATTCCCACTGCATTTATTTTATTACGTGTGTATGTTATGAGTATATGTAATGCTTAATACTAATATAAATTTGATATTATGTCGGACAGCGCAAGCTTGCCCAAAGTTCAGATAGTTTATAGCCGAACACTCTACCGAAAAAAACTTATCAATTTAACCGAACAACTAAGTCCAGTGCTTTTAAGCTTTATTAAAATATAAACACACATTTTTTTTTTTTTTTTTTTTTTTTTTTTTTTTTTTTTTTTTTTTTTTTTTGCCGAAAGCGACGTAAAAAATTGGAAAACTGCATTAGAACTTTGCTTTAAAAAAATGCATAAGAACTACAGGCTGCATCAAGGTTTTGAAACAGCAAAGAGCGTTTTCGAAAAGTTGATTTTTCGACCGTAAGTCTATTTTTCGTCGTTAGCCAGCCTGATAAATTTTAAAATGAGAGGGGAATAATATATAAGGTAAGATATTGAAGAGAAATGTTTTTATTTTTTGAAAATTTTTACAATTTGTTACCGCAGGCTGCTTGAACCGTTATAACTTAGATGGCAGCACGTGTTCATCATTTAACAGCACGGTTAAAATACAAAATAAATTGAACTATGCTCTTTTTTAAGAGTAGCTTTTCGAATGTAGTAAAAATGTGATAAGCTTTTTTTTTTTTTTGCAAAAAAAAGAAAAGAAAAAATATGTATTTTACCCATCAAATTGAGGTAGTAATTTTTTTATTTGTACAAAGAGTCAAAAACTCATTAGAAGAATATATATTTCAATATACGATTTATTATTATTTTTTTCTGAACAAAAAACAATTCTATTGTAGTCTGAAATCTTAAACCTGTTACTTATATTTTCACTTACATTATGCTTTAATATTCTTACCAGAGCCAAAGCTTTAAAAAAAAAAAAAAACGTACAATTCAGAAGTACTTTAGCACAAAACCACATTAATTTTTCATAACAGCAAAGTGCGTTTTCTACTCATTTATTCTATTCCCTCATATTTGTTATTCACTTAATTAAGTATTCATGTAATGCACGATATTTCTCTAATTTTTTGATACAGCTTGTCCGGACGCGGGCCCGAACACGCATTCTCCTGGCTATGAGGAGAACGCTCTGCCGATCAAGCTATTCAGCTCTGTCGGTCATAGTGCAAGTTAAAGTTATAAGTTTAACCGAAAGTCTCATTCTGGTTCTTTAAAACAGGTTTTTCGGCTCAAAAACAATTTTTAGACCGTGGGTCTATTTTTCGTCAGTAGCCAGCACCATAATCTTTAAAATAAGGTGTAAATCAATGAAATCGATCAAGAATTGAGGAAAATCTGGCGTAGAAACCAAAAACAGGCTACAGAAATAATATATAAGGATTACATCTGATAGACTATATCTTAAATATTTATGTACAATTACAATCAGCTTATTACATAAAATGACACACACTTGTTGGTTGATTACGTGAAACTAAAGCACCAAGACTAAATAAATACCAATAAACATTAATTTAATACCAAGTCATCAGATTCCAAATTAGCTTTAGTTAAAATCTTTAAAAACAATTTTTTTTGTTCAACTCTGTTTCACTTAAAGAAATCCAAACAATCTTAATTTAACATGTTCTTTTAACGATACAAACTTTATTTCAAAAATAGAAACAGGAAGGAAAACGAGAGTTATTACAATTCGAAAACTCACCCATGTAACGGGAAAAGGTCCAACAAAAAAAAAAAAAAAAAAAACATAATTAGTCACACATCCTACATGTACCAAAATATGAAGCCGGTGAATGATAAACTTACACTACAATCAGTAAACATAGCTAAAGAAACAACTTTCTTATACTGAAAAGAGTCAAGAACGTTGAATGTAAAAATTAAAAAAAAAAAAACACACACACACGATAAAATAAAGGCTATGTCCGAATAGTGCAACCAATTTTAAACTAATTGAAAATGAAATTCTAGATGGAAACGTTGTTTTAAGATTTGGACAGCAGCCAAAAAATCGCTTTTAAAAGAATTATTAGAATTTTACTTGCTCACCCATATTCAAAATGGCAACAGGAAAGAAATAAAAATTCCTGAATAACGTTATGTTAATTAACGTTTTAATTAATATCTCCGCTAATTAAAGTCGCATATTTACGAGATTAGTCCTATTGTTTTCTTTGGAAAATTTTGAATTGATCGGTATCTCGTTTGACTCTCGATTCGCAGCGGTTCTCGAGATGATCGATCTTCAAACAGACAGACAGACAGACGCGAACAGATTTTAATATTATAGTGGATCCCTGTGAATCCGTGTTGCAGCTTTGGCAGGCATGAAATCAAAATATCGAGCAAGGATCGGCATTAAGAATGAGCTGAGGTTTGCTTTTACACAAGTTACAACTTAATATTCAAAAGTTCAAGAGCAAACAGTGGTAATATTCCTATTGATGTTGCAAAAGTCAATGATATTAATATGCCAACCTCACCTAGATCCTAGATTACTTCCAATTAATTTTCATTTAATTTGATTTCTAGTAAGAACATCTTCAAAATAAAAGTTAAGTGTAGAAATATTAAATTCTGTTTAGGAAATTATCTGAATATTTTTCTTTTTGAATTTTTGTAACCAGCTTCAGCTCTCTCAACTAGTTTCTGTTCTAAATATTGAATAAACACTTGCACTGAGGGGCGTGAAGTTTAAATCAGTATTCAAGGAGGGGCTGAGAACCTGAAAGGTTGAGAACCCCTGCCTTAAAGAAGCAAAAATGTGAAAATAACAATGCATTACAAAATTTAGATTTAACAAGAAGTTCCGTCTAGAACTAGACGAGCCTACTTTCCCGTATACCCGTACTACTTTCTAGTACCTGATCAATATTCTCAAAAATAGCTAAAATAGCAAATTTTTTCAAACATATATTTTTTAATATTTTAAGCTGATTTCTAGGAATAAAATATTCCTTACTTTTCTTCAAAAAAACGAACAAATAAAATAGCAGCACCTTTTAAACAAAGCAGCTAATACACTTCTTTCCATTAAAAAAATTTTTTTAACAGCTTTCAAAACGAAAAAATAATAATAAGTTCATTAAAATAAATACATCATATAAAAAAAATCGTTTCTTTTTCCCCTGTTGCCGAAAATAATTTTTTAAACGAATTAATGCACTTACCAAAATAAAAAAAAAAACAATAAAATGTCAACTTAAAGAAATAATTTTCATTGTCAAAAAAAAAAAAAAAAAAAAATCGTCTGCGCATATTTTACGAGTTTATTCACCGAAAACTAAATACCTAAATTAAAACTTTAGCGTGAAAATAAAAACAAATCATATCAACAATAATTATTTCACAGTTAAAACCACAGCAGCGGAGTCGGAGTCGGAGTCAATCTCATTTTGGGATAAAAGAGTCGGAGTCAAATATCCAAGAATCGGAGTCAGTCATTTGTCCTCCGTGTATAAATGTTTGCCAAAGCTACGAAGTCAGAGTCGAAGTCGGGGAGTCGGAGTCCGGTTAATTGTCGGGAACAGGAGTCAGAGTCAGTGTCAGGTCCCCGAAATTCTCGGAGTCGGAGTCGGGAGTTGGTCGTCAAGAGCTATTTCCAACAAAGTTTGTTTGAAGTAAATCCGCCTTCAAGTACGGAATCTACATTGACTTTCAGTTTCCCCGTAGGCGCTAATGTTAAGGGATTTGAACTGTTCAAAATTGAACGGAAAATTGTTCAAATCAAAAAGATATCTTATATACAAGTTTTTTATCAAAAGCTTTTTCCTACAAAGTTTGTTTGAAGCAAATTCGCCTCACAGTTCGGAATTGCTTTGAATTTCCCCGTAGGCGCTAATGTTAAGTTTTTTTGAACTGTTCAAAATTGAACAAAAAATAGTTCAAATCAAAAAGTGAAATATGGGAATGAGGTGTCCTCGCCGAGATCTTTCGAACAAAAAAAAGTTTGTTCGAATCGGACTATTCATTCAAAAGTTATTAGGGGGGGACAGACAGACAGACCGACAGACAGACCGACAGACAGACAGACAGACAGACCGACAGACAGACAGACAGACCGACAGACATTTTTCCCCATCTCAATACCCTACTTTCCAATTTTTAATTTTTCAATATTCATTTAATTATTTTATTTATTTTTGACTTTTTTTTGTTTTTCACGATATTTTTAAGATGCATTAAGCCTTCTTTCATGCTTTTTTCTTCTTTTTCTGACTTTTACTGGGAAAGTAGGCTAAAAATTGGTTTTAAAATGGGAATAACAACTGCAATTAATTAGTAGATTTTCCTACGGAATGCCCGATCGATAGCATAATTATTATGAGATGAATTTTCATTTTTCCTAAAATTCCCAGTTTATTCCCCCAACCCCTCCCTCTAGTTTTCAAATTTTATCCCACATTTCAAAACTCCTGTGGGTTTTGCATTTCTGATAGCACACTTAAAAGTTTGTTTCAATTCCATCAGAATAAATATGCTCGCATGCATATGTATTAATACATGCATATGCTCGTAAAAATTAACTGTACAGTAAATAACCTTACATTTGCATTACTTTATTTTTCATTGTAATTTAAGAGAAATAACCATATGCTTTTGTCACCAAATTTCCGCTCGGAAATTTTGTGGGAATTTGACGCATTTCAAGAACTATAGAATGTTCCTCAATAATACCTTTTTAAGGATGCAACTGAATTAATTTCGTCACTTTTTCAAGCAATTTACAAATACAAAAGTGACAACCAGCAACAGTCTCTGGGCCCAGCTAGACTGGTCCTAGTCAATTTACAATCCCCAGTGAAGATCAATGGCCCTCTTAAAACTATCTACTCCTTTGCTCATTACCACCTCTTCCGGTAAACTGTTCCAAGGTTCCACTACCCTGCTAAAATAATAATTTTTCCTAACATCCATGTTAGCCTGAGATTTAAATAGCTTAAAACAATGACCCCTTGTCCTGTTTTCAGTGCTAAACTTCAGCCCCGTAACATCTTTCATTTTAATAAATTTAAACAACTGAATCATGTCCCCTCGGTCTCTTCTTTGCTCAAGACTGTACATTTTTAGCCTTCTAACCCTGGAATCATAGTCTAAGTGAGAAAGACCATTTATTAGCCTTGTAGCTCGCCTTTGAACCCTTTCCAATACATTAATGTCTTTCTTAAGATAAGGAGACCAGAACTGAACAGCATACTCCAAATGAGGTCTTACCAAACTTCTATATAAGGGCAGAAGAACTTCTTTAGATTTGTTTGAAATAGATCTATTGATAAACCCAAGCATCTTATTGGCCTTGTTACTAGCAATGCTGCACCGTTGGCAAAACTTTAAATCCTGACGTATTAAGACCCCCAGATCAGTAACTTTGTCTGCCTGACTAATGACTGAACCTTGCAAATAATAACTTGTACACTTATTTCCATGCCCTAAATGTAGCACTTGACATTTCCCAACATTAACAGCCATACCCCATTTATCAGCCCACTCCGTATTATGATCTAGATCCTCTTGCAGCTGTTTTGTTTGTTCTTCATTTTCTACAGTCCCCATAACTTTGACATCATCAGCAAAACAATTCATGTTCCCAGAAATATTTTTGTGATTATCGTTCATAAAAACAATGAACAAAACAGGCCCTAACACTGATCCTTGAGGAACCCCGCTTAAAACCTCACTCCAATTAGAATAATTTCCCCTTACAACTACCCTTTGTTTCCTTCAGGTCAGCCAGTTTTTTACCCAAATGAAAGTTTTCCCTCCTATTCCTATATCAGCTAATTTGCTAAGTAGAGCAACATGCGGTACCTTATCGAAAGCTTTTTGAAAATCAATGTAAACAACATCTACAGGCTTCTTATTGTCCAAAGCCATGGTAACTTTGTCATAGAAATGTAATAAATTAGTTGCACAAGATTTACCTTTCCTGAAACCGATCATTATCGGAGAACCATTCGAAACTTTAATCAATACTTTTTTTAGAAAACTCTGAAAGCTATTTGAGTGGTTTATAAATTAAAGTTTTAAAAATAAAGTTTCATAAAGAGTTACCTTCACATATACAGGGTGTCCAAAAAGTCCATGACACAGTAAATTCAAAATTTTACAGAAAAGCAACATACTGTCGTATCAGTATGCAATTTGCGATATAACACTTCACAGATTCAAGAATTTTTTATAGCATTGTTGTTTTTTTCCCCAAACACTAGAAAAAAAAATGGAAAAACTTATGGTAACCGCTGTATTGTCATCTTCAGAAAAACAAACGTCATATGAAGTGTTTATCATTAAATTAAACAGAAAGCAATAACTTTCATTACCAGAGTTCAATGTATGTACCGTTTGTCGACATGGGATGAACTTGAGTGCCGTTTAGATTTGATTCGATCAATGTACGGTACGCGTTGAACTCTGGTAATGAAAGGTTTTGCTTTCTGTTAAATAAAATGATAAAACACATCACATTAATTTTGTCTTTCTTACTGAGAAAATACAGCGATTACCTGCATGTTTTTCTTTTTTTCTATTTTTTTTTTACGATTTCATAATAAATTCTTGAACCAGTGAAGTATTATGGCGCAAATCGCATTGTAATACGACAGTTTGTTGATTTTCTATGAATTTTAAAAATATGTCAAGGACTTTTCGGACACCTCTAGTACTTACAATGTGTTTTTGAGTATTTTTGTACTACTGAACAAATTTTACTTTCGGCCTCATTATCTGACTTTTTTTTTCCACCAGGTAATGCTTTTAAAATATCGTCCCGACACTGGAAAACCTTTCGAAAATCCTGTTACACGTGTTTACTCTTTGGAGCAACATGAAAAATGCGCTTGCTTTTGCAAAGAGAAATCCGAACACTGTAATCAAAACGTTCACCTGTACAGTGAAAGCGCTTGCCGATGTTACTGCCCCAATCAAGAAGAAGCTCTTCGATGTACCGGTCGAAAGAAGATATGGAGTAATACAGAATGTAAGTGTAAATGCAGACAAATTCGACCATGTTCCACTGGAGCCCTTTTCAGTTCGTCAGCATGCAGGTAAGAATTAAAATATGATACATTTTATGCCATTTTCAAATGTGAGGCGTTCCATGTGACAAGGCTGAATCCAACAAAAGGAAAAACCCCTCGAAGGAAAAAAAAAACCAGTTTCAAAGCGAGCAAGGGAAAATTGCCATATCACGAAGAAAAACAAGATGGAATGTTGCATTAATACTTCTATTGGAATGAAAATGAGAAGTGACATTAATTTCAAAATACTTATAAAATATAGGAACTGGCGGATTTGCCTTTATCGCATGGAACTCCTCATATGATACGATGAGCTGTAAGGATTTTCAAATGACAAAAGAAAGTTTTAGTAAAACGAGAGCGAAATTCGAATCATATTTGTATAATTTGTTCCTAAATCACGTAGAATAGCGGTTCTTGACTCATTTGCACTAGTTATCTAGAACTCTTCCATTTTGGTCACTTACAATCTGTTTGTTTTCTGTGTGCCTCGTGAGTGTGTTTTCATCCTGTTTGTGATCAAATGATTTTGTAATCGAAAAATTGACCATAAACTGCCATCAAATGGGATTAAGGTGTAGCGAGTAAGGTGTCTAGTGTCCACTCTATAAAGTGATATCATGCAAGGAAAATGCTCCTCGTACCACTCTCGTCGTTTTGAACATGTGAGCTGGTGCGGAGTCTCGTTGAAATGTTCAGTCTACCTGGACGAAGAGCTTATAGTACAACCGCTTCTAAAATTTCCCGCTGATACAATTTTTGTTTCATTTTAACGCCCTCATCCACAAAACCCAGGTATTTTTCGCCGCTTGCGCAAATTGCGCCATAAACCAAATCCGACTTCAAAATTTGGCGATGTTCAATATTTGCTAAGATGCTTGGAGTGTGTACAGATTGAGAAATCCCACAAAGTCATTGTTTCCTCCCTTCGCAACAAGATACGGCAATAGTTCGGCAAGAAAAGAGTGACAATGGAAAACCATCTATCAACATCCTCTTCCCCCAAATACAGTTATGGCTGATTCTAGAAACACGAGAACGGCCCAGGGTCTTAGAACGGCCGGACCAGCTAAAATATTTTTTTTTCGAAATAAAATTGACGAAAACGGTACGTACACGTTGAATAAAAGATAAAACGACGTGTACTTTCTTACAGGTTTTTTTAGTTTTGCGAGAAAGATTTGGTTGATGGGGGGGGGGGGGGACGTTTGCGATTTCGCGTCATCATGAGTTATACAGGTTGTTTACATAGCTGTGTTGTGGTTGACTTAAGTTCGCGCATTTTTGCCGAAGGTCAAGCACAGCTTTAAGCCGCGTTTGGTCCCTAGAGGGACTAATTATTAGTAGTTTAGACCTCCGCAAGTTACTTAATAAACCTCACGATACAAACAAACTCTCTCAATGAAATGGCAAGATTGCGAAATGTACCGTCTTATAATCATAATAACTAAGTCAATGAAAAATAACTAAAAAGTAAAATAAAAAATTATTAAATGAAAACAAAAAACCCGACTGCGTAAAAACCAAAAAAACTAAAAAGAAAAATGTATAAGCCCAGTAGTTTAGAATGTTATTAAGTACTGTGAATAACTACACCGTTGAAATAGTTTTATAACCGTACACAGATAAGACAAATCATAAATTCAAAAGTAGAATAGAAGGATCAACAGTCGGGGCTCATTCAAATTTTACGGGGTTCCTTGAATCAGAAAGGAATGGGCCCCGACTGTTGAGCCTTCTATTCTGCTTTTGAATTTATGATTTGTCTTATCTGTGTACGGTTATAAAATTATTTCAACGGTGTAGTTATTCAGTAGTACTTAATAACATTCTAAACTACTGGGCTTATACATTTTTCTTTTTAGTTTATATATGAAATATTTTCATAATTTATGTTTCGAAATATTAATATTTAATTAACAATAAATGTCAGTTTTTTTTTTCTTTTTTTTTAATTGGAGAGGCGCCGGTCTTCTCTGGATACCCGAACCAAATTTTATTCCCAGTTCGACCCTACTTTTATCATAAGTAATAAAATATGACTTAGTAATTGTTTGCTGTCACGGTAATTTAATGCAGAGAAAATAATTTTTGTTACTATAACGTACAGCCCAAAATGGAAGAAAATAAGTCATTATCAAACGAAAAATGCTATCTTAATTAAAATATTTAAAAATATCCTAAAACACCTTCAAAAAAGTGTTACAAATAACTTACGTTTTTACCGCAATATATAATAACCTTTTTTTTTTTTCCACCTTGCTTCCAGTTATAATATTATAAAGTATGCGAGTAAGCATTGATTATTAATCAGTCTTTTTGCAAGTCTGTAACTCTTTTATGGTTAGTTTTTTAAAAAGTATATGGAATTTCAGTAAGTTACCGCCCTGTAGCCAGGGTTAAGGTAGACATACATGAAATACAGCGCCAGCTCAGTCATTTCAGTCGAGGATGCAGTTTCGTGCTTATTAGCACTCATCAGCCCGGCATAGGATGTGACTGAGCACTCTTAGCTTCCTTAAGAGATTTTCCACCTCCAGCTCAGTCACTTTCCTGTGCCGGGCTGATGAGTGCTAATAAGCACGAAACTACACTCCTAGGCTGGAATGACTGAGCTGGCGGTGTATTTCAAGCATATGGAATGTTTTATATGATGATATACTACATGGAACAAAGCAATATTGTAATGGCAGGATAATGGTTTAAAAGAAAAAACGCGTGAGAAATAAATACATTTTTTTAAAAAAGAAGTATAGAGGAACACTATTTATTTATGAAAAAGGCAACTGTGGAGAGCATAAACCGTCAAGAAAGTGTGGATTATATCAACCTAGTAGTCTTGAGTTTTGTGTAAATAAGGAATTGAAACAAATGGATTTTATAAAAAACTGATTGTTTCTGAAGTTCAACTTATAAGTAATCGAAGGCAAAAAGATATTTCTGCTGTTAAAATTAAAATATGTTCACTCCATCGATTCAAATATAGTGAAATTATGACCGATATTCGAAATGATTAGAGATTTCCAGTACAAATTGCATAAAATAAGCCTAACTACTTGTACAACTACTTCTGAAATAAAATATAATGTAAAAAATACAAATTTGCATGAACTTTGTGTATTCTATTATACCCCTTTCAAATAAAATCTCAATAACCACCATAGTGCAAACCCTGGGGGAAAGTTTAAACCTGGATATGTTGATTGAATTGAAAACTGAATAGTTCATTTTACTGTTTTGAAATACGCATAGTATTCTTGAAAAGAATTTGCCCATAGTTTTATCACTTGTTTGTGAAAATACACATACTCTAGTTCTAAACGCATGTATCCAGTTCTACACTGAATCTCAGTGCACTAAGATAAAAGCTTATGAAAACTATACATTTTAGCATTTTTCGAAACAAAAACTGCCATTTTTTGGAGTGCAGAGGGTAAGCCATGTGACTAATGAGGGTATTGAATAATTTATCTATATTATTACACAAATTACGTACAAAAAGCCTGGTTGAGCCTCAATGCAGGGAACCAGAACCTCAAACATGGCACTTTTTCATTTTTTTTTTTTTTTGGCCAAAGTTTGGGGACCACTGAAAGGCTGTACAGAAGATCTGCACAAAATTTAACGATGTATTTCAATTTAGGGACTAAATATCTTATTGACAGCACAAGAATTTTTTTGGCTGATGCTCAACACACAGAAATAATCTAATTTTTAAAAAACGCTGATTTGGAAAAATATCTACGTCGGGCCCCACTTTACTAATTTCTACGGGTCCCCAAAAATATTTTTGGAAGAAAATAAAAAATACATGTTTTCTAAAATCTTTAAAAGAATCCACAATCAAAAAATTGTGTATATCTGAACAACCCATTTCTGCCCGGTTCTTATAAAAACTGGCTCGTAACTTTCTTTATGACTTTAATGCAGAAGGGAATAACAATGATTTTACCCAACTTTGTAACTCTTAAAAGAAACTTTTTATTATGTCTTTATAATACTGTTCCATTATTCATGAATAAGTTTTATTCACACCTCTCCCTCCTTTTCATTTTTTTTTTGTAACGCGTTCTCAAATACTAATACAGTTTTTTTACTAATAAAGTCTTTAGTCAACTCAATTTGAGTAATTGACTCTCAGTCTTTAGTCAACTACTCAAATACTGATAGTCTTTAGCCAACTCTCAATAACTCGAAGTCCCAAGGGACCGGCTAAAACGTTCGAGTTATTAGTAGTTAGAGTTATGGGAAGTTTCCACAAGTCTCAAGAGTTAAAGGAATATTCAAGTTATAAACTTCAAGCTATCCGACTGTATATGCCCATGATCTAATATTCTAAATCAATAAAATATGAGCATATTATTTCAAATTATTTGTAAGTGAGGAACATATTTTGCTCTATAGCTCTCTACGTTTATTGCTTCTTAGAGAAAATTTAGTAGCTTGAAATACTTAAATAACAAACATTTGATAGATCTCTAGCTTTTTTTTTTAGGCTCCAAAAACATGTATAGCAAATTCTTGATAATTTCCCTCGTAAATGAGCTAATTTATGATTCTGACCTTTTTTTTCCTTTTCAAATTTTTTTAACTTTGTTTTTTTAATTCTAGCCAAATTCACCTCCTAAAAGTAGTTAAGTAGCGGCTACTTTTTAAAAGTAGTTTGTAGCTGCTAAATTCCAAAAAACTACATTTGGGTGTAAGAAAGTAGTTATAGTTAACTACAAAAAACATGTAGTTTCT
This sequence comes from Uloborus diversus, assembly GCF_026930045.1. Lineage (NCBI taxonomy): Eukaryota > Metazoa > Arthropoda > Arachnida > Araneae > Uloboridae > Uloborus > Uloborus diversus. Next base: position 172,286,714 of record NC_072733.1, read on the forward strand.
CCTACCACTGCAATAGACGTTATACCTAGAAACCGGATGTCTATTTTCGCATCCCTTCGGTGGTAAAACAGTGTATTGTGTGTTCACTCTGTGAACTTCATTCAGTTGTTCAAAATTGGTCTATGAGATACTGACACCTGAAAATTAAGAAATGACCATTTGGGAAGGACTTTTTTTCTAGTATTTTAATTCACTTTATTTTTTGCTTTTGTTTCTTCATGGAATATGATATAAAAGATTTAGGCTCTGTAACCTAAAAAAAGTTTGGTAATAATTTTTACAAAATTGTGTTTCAGCTATCTAAATTTCTTACTAAATTTGCTTAACTACACAACTAGCAGTGCATATTGGTTGGAACTCACATTGCACATTCTATTGTTGTATGAATGAAGCATTAGAATGTAAAATTTAATTATTGCTCAACCTTCAATAAAACACATTACCATAAGTCGAATAAAATGAAACTACTATGCTTCCTCCTTGTCTCCAATGATCTTGACAGTTACTGTTAAATTTGTATTTAAATGAAACAAGGGAGCTCCGCGCTCTGCTTGCCAACCCTGTTTGCCGCCTGTGGTGACTGTTAATTGATAATTTCAATGCTCTTGCACTTGGATGTCCGGCCCCTTAAGGGTGAGACAACACGGAATGACTTCCCCTGGATGTCCTGTAAACAACGATATCAGTATTAATCTGGTAGACTTTCACAATCCAGAGGAGATAGGGTTACAGACACACACACACAGGTGTGAACAGGTTTTAATAGTGTGAACACTAATGGAAATTGAGGGCAACATTGGGGATGAATTGAATTGTAATCACTGGACTACAACAGATCATTATGAATTCTCATCTTTAACAGAAAGTATGAACCAGTTTATTGAAAGTTAACGCAATCAGATTGTAAAACGTGAATTAACATAATTTTATTATATAGGCAATCACAATAATTAAACAGAAAAAAGTAACTAGTAACAAAATGTTTTTTTAAGCGTGATTTCCCAGAGAACTATACATTTCTGATGCAAGATGTAACTCAATCCTACGTTTGGGACAATGTGCCTGCCATACTTATTTTCATTTAATGTATTTGGAAATAAAATGATGTATTTGTAAAAACTAATAAGCGAGAGTGCATGCATAGAAGAGGTCTAAATCAGTCAGTGGAATCTTATGCTTTCCAAATGGATGTCACCAAGTTTTTATGACACTATGTTCTGCATGTGGAAAAGGTAGTATATTTTCCGTATGGCACATCAGAGTAGCATAGAGGTCAAAAAAATTTTGATTCTGAGTCACCATAAACATGATTTGGGACTTGATATTTTGAAAAAAAAAAATAATATTTTGCCAATACATAGTAAAAGTTGCAAAAGACTAAAGCGGTTCTTTCCAACAGGTTTGAAATAAAATTTAGAAACATGGTTTTAGGAGCTCAAATATATAATACTTTTTAATACTCCCTCCCCACCCACACCTTTATATCACAGTCAACTCTAGATAACTCGAAGTCCCAAGGGACTGGCTGAAACGTTAGAATCATAAGAAGTTTGCACAACAGTCAACAGTTTGGGACCCCGATGAAAACTTTGAGATAAAGATATATTTTCGAGATTTGACTGTACATTGTTTTGTAGTGTTTAATAACTGGTTCTGGTTTTTTTTTTAAAAAATCTTTTGTTTTGCAATAATTCGCAAATGCTCCTTGAATTTGCAATTTGTTGTGCAATTAGCAAACGTATATTGGTTTAATTTGATTCATCAGAAATATATATTTTTTTCGTTCTTTCAGATGTGAAGTGTCTCGAACTCCTCTTAGCAATACAACCATGTTTACATGAATACCAAAACAGGAAAATATTGGAAATTTGAAAACAAAACCATATTGTAATAAGTATATAATTTTAGTGTGCATAATTGCATAATTTATAATTTTTTTCCTTTCAATTAAAACATGGTTCTCGCTAAGAAGTATTAAATATGCTATTCAAATAGTACGTTTGGCTTATTATTCATTTCAAATAGCTAATTTTAGTATGCTCATTTATTTTTAATAATAGAATGCCAGTTGGCAGTTAAAATATCAAACTGTATAGTGCTAAAGTAGAAAGAAATATGTTTTCAACATGATTAAAAATCATTCCAAATGAAATACACAACAAAGCAGGAAAGTCAAATTCATAAACTTTATATATACAAATTATTTTTACAGAAATACACTGAAAAAAGAGCAATGGCTATCTGACTAAAACAAAACTTATTTCAGTTCCGTTTTATCAATCATACATGCTTTTTCAGGCAGCATATATGCAAATTAAAAATCAACAAAAATGGAAACGTCATATGCATATTCCAATAACAAGAAGCAAAGCAACACAAACCTACTATTAAATAAATATTTTTCTTTTTGATTTAGTACGAAAATCTACTGTGCTCATGATATACAATGAGAAAAATTCAATCCTCAGTTTTGGCAACAGTTTAAGTATCAAAGTGTTAGTACTTTCTTTTTTGTTCCTATTTAAAAAGTTAAATACTAAGATATTTATATCAATTCCATAATCTATGTCATGATCACTGGCCCCCTTTGATATGAAGTATCTATTAATGTTATGCTTATGATAGTATAAAAGGATATTTTTACTTATGCATCAACAAAGAACACATTCTTGAAGTTTCAAAACCACACATCTGAATCCTAATATACTCTCACTCATAACCATAAACCTGACATCAATATATTTTGTTCAAGTGAAGTATTTTCGAAAACATACTTCATGTATCTCGCTAGAAACAATTTTTTAAAGGAAATTTTTGAAGTAGTTAATTTTGTTTTGTATAAATAATACCTGAAATTGATATCAATGTTTGCAACTAATTGCCTTTCCCAAAAGCACACTGAGAATGTTTAAGATTTTTTAAAAAAGGGTAATATTCTGAGTAAACCCTCTTATGTACATGAAATACATACTGTGTCACTTTGTGTAAAAATAAAATTTCAATAAACAAAGAGAAAATCAAAAGAGAATACATTTTGCAACGAACCTAAATATATGAACATTTAATTATAAAATGTCAAGCCCTATGCTTTCTAGAATCTGTATATACTATGAGGTAAACACATGCATAGAAAATACAAATAAACAAACTTAGACAGCATGTTGCTAGTTAAATCATGACTTTTTTTTCTGAAATGCAATTCAGGTGCTAGTCAGCTTTAATATGGATAGTGCAAAACAAAGCATGCATACGACTTTTTCTCTGCAGTTAAACATTGTTTTTAACTTAAAACAAGTGTTGGATAACAATCAATTTTTAAACATTGAAAACAGTTTAGAAAACGTATGAGATGCACATTTGAATGGCAAATCATTTCAACACATCCATATTAAGTTTTTTTCAACAATAATATTAAGTGTCTTAACAATTTTTATAGAATGTGCTAAAGATATATCACAGAAGATTTATAAATACACCATCTATTATTTCTGCTTTCATTAAATTATGTAGATGAAAATGTGCATATTTATTAATGTACCACTTTAGAAAATCAACTTTCAAATGAAAATATATTGTGTGATCTCAAGTATTAAAATTACAACATGCTGTAAAAGTTTGTTGGTTACATCGAGGCATTTAAAAATTAAGTTTTTAGACATCACATGAACATTCAACTAATCCCATGTGTTACTGATTTTAAAATGTTTCAGAAAAGTTTAAGGGATATTTCTAAGTAAACACTTCACAAAATACTATTTATGTATAAGATCAAAGATATTTAAATATTATTTAATAAAAATTGTTTCCAAATTTTGATCCAGCAAAAAATGCAGTATTAAAGAAATTGAAATTCATTTCCACTTTTTTAAAGAAGAAGTTTTACAAAATACATCATATAAAAGACAAAATAATATATTAAATAAAAATAGTAACATGCCTACACTGTATGTATACTATTCACCCTATCACTTAACTAATAACTCCGATATGAATTATGCAGAGTATCACCAGAGAGATAGGAATGTGCTCATCACAGCTTTTATAATAATCATATTTTGTGCAACTTAATGTAACTTAGCATTGGTTTCATTTTAATAGTTTGTACAAATTCATCAAGTTATGTTCATAAAACAATATAGAAACATACTGAAGTGTGAACTACTTCAATACAGATTCAGATTTTACCAATTCTAGTACTTCTAAACTAAAAGCAAAAAAAAAAAAAAGTTGAAGTTCTGTCAAGATACACTCCTAATATTAAGCTCTCTGTATATGAAATATGTAATTGGCACACAGTATTAATATACAGTTTTAGTAAAAGAACTCAATTTGTATCTTTACAATGAATTTTCAGTAGTAATTAGAACTGTTTCGTGTGAATGCAAAAACAATAATTGTTCATAGGTGTCAAAGCATTTTCTTTGCTTTTTTTTGTTGATTGTTTAATTGTTTTGACTAGCGTGTAAGTAAGTTATCTATAATCATTTTCAAGAAGTATTTTCCAACAAATTCATTTTTCAATTTAAATGCACACTGAGAGTTTAATACAGACACTTTAAAAGATGGTCCTAATTCACATTCCAAGTTGTGTTCCAAGAGATAAACTTCTACATAATAAATTAATCTATTTTCATAAAAATATCATACCTATAAAAATATTATCATGATATCAGAAATCATACGTCTGCAGGAAAAGCAATAATACAATATGCTTATTCCCATAAAAATATGATGAAATATCTCAGACCCATTGTCCTTAAACTTGTGGTATACAAAAAATTTCTCAAACTCACTCACCCATGTGTATACATAGGCAATACCAAGCACACTTGCAGTCACACATATTTTAGCTCTAGAATTGAAATCAGCACAGGAAAAGAAAGTGATGAATGTAACAAAAAGAAATTGAGCACTAAGAAATGCTAAATAATAACCATAGAATTATTTAAATGGTTTATGTCTACTGCTTTTAACAATAACAAAGCATAAAATTTGGAACTCAGAGATATTAATCTATACTACATTAAGAAGTTGAGCTTTAGAAAATCAAATAACCAAAATATATTTAAGCAAAAACAATATGCAGAAGGCAGGTAGTGTTTAAATACTAATTGAAATTTTAAGTCAGAAATTTAAAAGTTACTCATTAATGTGAAAAATAAATGGCTTTTATTTGCAACATAGTAAGTGCTTCCTTGTTTTGAAATGGATGTATAAATCTATTAATGACATCTAAAATTTGAACTTTTAAAACAGTTGTTAATTCAAATGGCTATAAGTAAGAACTGCATTTTCAAAGCACGTGTAACCAAGTCCAAACTGATTGTAACAAGGTCATAAAAACGGTATATGCAGTAGTTTAAATAATTAGAAGAACAAAAATATAATTTCAAAAATATAAAACAATTCTGTAACAGCATTAATTTAAAAAAATACATGTTATGGAAATATATCAATTGTATGACTATTTGCAGTCATTATTTTAAGGTAGGATTTTGAAACATACAAATAAAAAAATTGCTGTATCCTTAGTGGGATAAGAAGGCAAAACTTAGCTTAGTCATGCTAAAATTGCATTGTTGTGATATAGAAACATCATGGTGTACTGATACATATTTGAGGCTAATACTGGTTAAAAGTTACACTGATTGTATTGATCAAAATGAATGTAATATTTTGCAATAGTGTAAACTTAAAATTTTATTTTTTAAAAAAATATTTTTTAATGAAAATGACATAGCTGTGGATATCAGCACCAAAAATCTCATCAAAAACACCAAACATTCTTTTGCATGAGAAATTATGTCTTAACACAGAAGTGTTATTTTTAAAGAAATGTTGAAATAACTTTTGTTTATAACTACATAATGTGAGATGAAAGTGTGTATCAGTTAGTGCGTAACTCATTTTTTACATTAAAAATAGAAATTCAAAAAAGAATTGGAGTGTAAAATATGTGTAGTAAAATTATGATTTTGATGCTAACAATTATGCAGAGAAAAATTAATATCAATACCTGGTGTGTATATATGTATACACATGTGCATACACCCGGCAGCAGAAACAGAGCTGCACTGCAACACATGTTGCAGATTCTTGAGAAATATTGCTGACTGTTTCATAGTTCGTGGGGGAAAAAAACTTTTTAAGGAAATAATCTTACTTTTCAGCAAATAAAGATTTGTAGCGTATTTTATGGGATATAATCCACAGGTAACATGTACTTGTATGAGTGTCTTATTTTGGAACATTTCTCCATGCCAATTTAGATTTTACAATTAATCTAAAGTCGGTTATGTTGCAGATTTTTTTTTTTTTTTTTTAAATTTGTGTCACAGACCGCTGAAAAAAATCTGCTACTGGGTGTATACGTATTGCTTCAATTATTTTACTGCTCTTACAAAAATGTCTACACTACCAATATGATAAACGTTTTTTAAAAAAAGGTTTCTTTAGCATTTAAAGTTAAGAAACTTGATTAACAATTGAATCATATACATAATATATAATGGTGACAATAAAATGTCAGAAAAAGTTCAGAAATTAAACTTTTTATTCCAAGAGAGTTTGCTTTTTTTGTATTACAGTAAAGTCAAAAAAAAAAATCAAATGTAGCTGGGAACTGAAGCTGCATATTTTTTAACACTTTTGAGATACGTTTTAAAATAAGAAATTTTCAAACAATCGATAAAATATACCAATAAAATATATTAAATATATTAATAAATATTCAATACTCTTAGAAAACAAAGATGTCTGTAATTTCTTTTCTTTACAACAATAGGCACAAATTGATGTCAAAGAGATCAACTCCACAAAGAAAGTAATTAACAAAACTGTTTCATCAATGGAAGTAACTGGGCATTTGCCATAACATTTACTATCATCACATAGTTAGAAATTAACTAGCAGAATTTTTTACAAATATAAATACATTCTACACATCAGTAAAACACGTTGAAATCTGAAATTGTTTTTTTTTTTAAGTGGAGTTAATCAATTTGGCTTGCGAATGGTTCAATTAATAAACAATGCTACTTAAGGTTTGAAAATCAGAAATACTAAAACAAAATTAGTAAAATTTATTGGTACAAAATTTGACAACAAGAGAAATATTCTTGTTCCAAGGTCTCTAAAAATTTTAAAACAATAAAAAAAAATGTTCACTTTACAGGAATTCAAGTGCTTTCCTGTCAAAGAACAATTGCAATCAGTCCCAAGGTTTGGAAACTTTCCCAAATAACAATAATTTCTCTCTTTTCCCTTAATTGCATGGAATAAAGGGAAATTCATGCAACAAATAAAATTTCGATATTCTAAATCAATAATTACAAGGTGTTTTACTTCAAAACCTTCAAAAATTCATTGAAGTAAAAAAATAATAAATTACAAAGAAATTTTTAAAAAGATATACCTATGTTACATACTAAGAAATAAAATACAGGGAAACATTAATTTTGATTTCTCTTAAAGCACTTCCATTAGAATTCTCAAAATTAACAAGGAAAGTTAACTTAGCATAGCTAATCTTTGATTAGGGGAAGGCATTCACAATTATTGATATAAAAGAGAAACGGAAGACTGGAATCACATTCTTAATAAAAACTATTTAAATGATAAGGGTATCAAGATCAATAGATAAATATTGATATAACAAATTTAAACTTAAGATTTTTTTAATCAGAAGTTAAAATCAAAACAATTGTTTGAAAAAAAAAATGTTTTGCAGATGTTGTAGGGGGAAAAAATTCCTTTAAAATATAAATTTTCATCTAGTAAAATATTTTAGTTTTTTTTTTTTTTTTTTTTTTGGTGTACAAAATTTTGTTCAACTATTTAAAGAAATAATGTTTTTCGTTTCTCATATCTCACTTTAAAAAGTTAATTATAATTGAATAATGAAAAGGATGGAAAGATGAATAAAACAAATTCTCCCAAGATTATCTGTTTTAGCAAATCATACTTTTACATGAACTAAGGAAATGATACTAAAATTAAACTAAAATAATGTAGACAATCATGATCTTTGATTTGGAAATAACAATTTTGAGAAAATTAACAATGCACGTAATCTATATGCATTTTTCAAACAAATATGCTTAAATATTTATACTTTTTGACAAATGCACCAAATAATTTACAACTTAACAATTTCACAATAACATTGCTTGGCAGATACAATTTTCAATAAGTTTAACTATTCTATATTAACATTAAATAAAGTTCTATTTTTGTTTGATAATGCAAGTAAATAAATCCCTTTAGAATGAAATTTTAATAACTTTTTGCCCTAAGTTGGAAAATATCAGCAATTTTACCAACAACATATTTCAACAAACACTGGAAACTTTGGGCAAAAATTTATTCAAACTTGGCATCCATTCACACATGTACATGGAAAAAGTGTGATCACAAAGTACTTCCATAAGTATCTGAAAATTATGTACAAAAATATATACATGATAGATGTATAAAGATACATGAATGTTATTTATATATATATATATATATATATATATATATATATATATATATATATATATATATATATATATATATAATTAAGCAGACATACATATTTATACCATTTCTCTAAATATATTGCAACCAGCTTTTAGTTTTACAATTTTAATTACACAAGCTTATACTTCATTTATAATTTTGCAGGGGTATAACTAATATGGCATAGGAAAGAGAACTAATCTATAAGATGCACCATTAAAACCAACAACACTGCCACAATCATTAAATTTAACAGATTTCAACCATTTAAAACCAGGTTGTTTTGTCCCCAACATTTGAAAATGAAAAAACATGGGAATGCTAGCGAGGATATTTTTTTACTAACGATAATCCCTTTTGAATGTAATTTACAAGTTCTTTTATACTGCTATGCAAAGTCAGAGGTTCAGACTGGTCAGCAACTTCCTTGAAAAATTCTGCCAAGAAAAAGAAAAAACTGTTACTTCAGATAACAAAAATCAGTCAGATTTGATTGAAATCTAATTTGAATTAGTTTAAAATTATGATCTCAACCATAGCGATAATATAAAAAATATTGTCGCTATAGCTGTTGCTATACCCTTCATAAAAATGCAAAATTTACTTCAATTTTGCTTTCGAAAACATTTGAATACACACATCCATACTTTTTCTCAGTCTAATTTGGCTGTGGATGAAGAACATGTGCGAAAAGAATCTTATTTTTTATATGTAACAATAAAATCATCAAAAAATAATAATATGCTCAAGAACTGATCATACATTAAAAGAGAAATGTTAATACAGTCAAACTCTGCTATGGTGAACCCGGGATATAACGATCCCCCGGTTATAGCGAAATTTCTAAATGGTCCGAACTGAAACCCTATGTCATTAATGCAATTTCAAACCCTTGTAACGATAGAAAAGCACTCAATTATCGTCCATAGCGATCCAAAAATTGCTAAAATTTCAAGATTTTCTAATTAATTGTTCTCTCAGCAAACACAATCCTTTACAACAACCCTTTTTTGTCGAAATACCCCCGCTTAAACCATATTCCTCAGCTATTGTTCCTTTAAAAACGCTCTTTGTCTGAAGAGGGGACGAATCCTTTTTCAATCTCCCTCAATTTTCATTTGGTTTTAGGTCTGGTAGGGTTCTCTACTAGAACGAGATCATTCCTGTGTTTTCTGCTGATTTTTAATCCTGTGGAGTACAGTTATTGAATACTTACAGGTAAACAAAGAGCTTTTTCTGTAAAAAAAAAAGTTCATTTTATTCGGAAATTCAAAAATTCCGAATGCAAATGCTCAATTTACATCAAACTTTCCCTTTGTAAGTTACAGGATTGACTGCCTCTATCTGGAAGAATCATAATTCTATCATCTGCATGCGAAAAAACCTATAATTTTTAGTTTACCAATTATTGAGTAAAAAATAGTTAGTACTAATATTAGACTTTATTGTCGTAATTACTAATGGAACTATCGTGTAAGATGATAATTAAGATGTCCATTATAGAAATATCTTGCAGTATTTTGGAATTTTGTCTTTTGAATGATCAGTTATAGAGATCTCTGAAGTTGAGGGTTTGTTACAGCGGGGTTTGACTGTAATATGAACATTTTTGCCTCAGGGTCATTCCATATCAAATCAACCAATGGTCTCAAACATAGCAACTGAGAAATAGCTGAGTTTTTCTACAATGCTAGAATAAACCACAATTGTGGCAAACGAAAATTTTATAGACTTTTGGTCTTGCAGTCCTTTATTTTTTTTAACCAAAAATTGCAGTAATTTAACAACACTTTTATGTCTTGAAACAGCTGTAAAACCAACACATTTTAGAGTAGATTGATAAATTTTATGTCAATCTTACCCGCTTTTTATGATCTTCCATATGAATGCAACACTATTATAAAAATCAAAAAAATTGATTTTTTTAAAAAGATACGAAAAATTTATAAAACACCCTATTGTCTACTTTTTTGTCCAATTTCAGAATGGAGTGAATTTTAGTTGAAATTCTATTGATATACAACGAGGAATGTCGAAAACGTAGCTCACATTTCTTTCAAGTTAAAATGGTAGCTGTAACTAATGATTAATGACAGTATTTTAATAATAACTCAGAGGTTCTTGTTTGAATACTGTCATCAGTCTATTTTTAATGATGCCAATTGACAATTCAAATCCAAATTTCATAACACAATGGCTGTGGGGTTTTTTATGTGATGCAAATCAAGACTTAACAAAACCTTCATATTAAGGGTTTTTTTTTTTTTTTTGTAAAATTCCTACTTTTTTTATCCCAAAGTTAATGCAAGAGCAAACTTCAGTCAGTTACCTCAAAGCTCAAAGTTTTTGAAAACTTGAATTGAGAATAAAATTCTGTCACTTGTAAATTTCTTCAATGGAGAAAATGTTGGTAGAATTATATCACGAAAGAAAAACTTTTATAAAGGCAGTTTAATACAGCAGAAAAAGTTTTCTCACACAATTTATGTCTCCATAAAACATATTTAGGAATTTAGGCAGGACGACAATTATTTGCTACTACATATAGGAGGAGTATATGTGATGGACTTGGTGGTCCTTTTTAAAGACTTTCTATTAAAGACAGTTCATGAAAGCCATATGTACACCAAATTCACTATTTTGTGGTAATGAAAAAATTAAAAAAAAACACTACTGATGCCCCAGTTTTATGAATCCTGAGATATTTCAGCACTCAAAAGGCTGCACTCTTAGTACTAGTTCCTGAAAATGATCTTTTTGATCAATGATATAATTATAACAAACATCAGTTTATACTGAATGTGTGAGGAACTAATTTGTATCACAGCAAAATGAAATAATGTACATAATTGATGGTACAAAATTAATTTCTACAACAACCTCTTATTATCCAATTCAACGAAAGTGCAGTCAAACATATATTATTTTGAGAAAACAAATTGAAAGGGTGTTTTTGAGCTAAAATTTTTCAGTTTTTGTGAAAAAATACAATTTTTTGACTTTTGTAATCAAGTTCTTTCTCAGTTAAAGGTCACAAAAACAAAAGAGAATGACATGAAATTAAGCTCTATATGTCAAAAAGTGTTTCCTTTAGTTATTCGAAAACATCAAAGTGTCGCTCAGTTAGTGCGTTTTTTGCATTTTAAAAGACCAATAATTCAAAAACTAACACTTACAAAATAATAATTTTGGGGTTTTCCCTTTCTTGATATGTACAATACATTAACAAATTACATAAAAACAGATAGCCTAAAGGTTAAAAAATATCCTTTTAATGGCTAATTGAATGTGGAATAACATGTGAAGCAAAAAATTTTTAACATTTACGAACAAAAAATAATAAACATTATGGAAGCAGTATGAAGATAGCATAAATTTATAATAATGGAAAATAACACACATTTATGTATTTCTCCTGGAACAGTTAAATACCTTAACTATTACTTTTGCATTCCTAAAATATTCAGATTATCTTGAAACAAATATTAAAACAAATTTCAGTCAAAAATAAACAAAATCATACCAATATAACATTAAACTAATCAATATATAGCAAAAACATTAATGGAAATAAAATATTAGAGACATAAATATTTTGGAGTGTGTGTGTGTGAGTTTAGTATATATATTTTTTAATATATTTAAAATTGGGTGGACTGCACATTAAATGTAGGTACGGTATATGAGATATTACTGACTTGAAAGCAAATAATAAGCATTGTACGTTTCTTCCCTTTACCAGAAGCAATTTTTTTTTTCAGGAAAAATTGTTAGAAAAGAGTAAATAAATACATAACGGGAAGGATAAAGCAAACAGAAAATAACTCATTCTACTAAAATGATGAAAAATTCTAACTAACAAATTTTTTCTTTTTTTAATCTGTAGGAGAGAAAAAAATAAAATGTATGCAAATGAGAAATAAAATTTGTTTACAAACTATGTCCTGATAATATTGAAAATATATTCACTAAATTTACACAAATTAATCATTATTGAAAATTAATTGTCATCATATGAAAAGTTATAGACCACAAAAGTTTAAACATTCAAAACCAGTTAATCAAAAAATATGCTACCTCGTAAATTACTCCGGGTCATGTACATATCTGCCTGTTCCCACAAGTCATGACCAAGATGAAGATTATATAAATGGTTGTGCTGCCGGCAAATCATATCCAACATGCTCTGAGGAACATTCACGAGCTGTGAAAGATGATTACTTCTAGCATGGTTACCATTGATATCACTGCTGCTGTAGCCACTTGTTTGAGACGTCACACTGCTTGCAGGTGAAGGAGTGGGTGAATGAGGTGAAGGAACACTTGTGAGATTTGTCAACCTTGACTGATGAGGTGATGGATGAGAGGAATTTCGAAATGAATTTACTGTGATATTGGGACAGTGCTGAAGGAGAAAAAAGTAACTAGTAAGTAATTGTAGCTGTTTTTTAACTACAAAATATAATCAAAGAATTTTAGGTGCTATCAGTTAATAACATTCAGCCACTAAGCTCTCATAGAAGGGAGAATACATTTCCTTGACATTAACAAAATAAGTTTCATATAAAAAAACCATACCTCAACATTAATGGATAGTCTAATGTAGGTATTATAAAAGTAATACAATATTTTCCATTACGTAAAAATAAAATTTTGATTCAAGAAAAGTTCAAACCCAAATGAATAAGACTTTTAGGAATGAAAAATAAAAGTTGAATAGTTGTACTAAAATGAACGATTAGTCTGCTGCATGTTAATTTTTTCTTTTTAAAACAATGAAATCAAGCTTGAATAGAATGCATCTACCCATAAAAAGTCGATTTTTTTCCAAGAAGAAAAAATAGAAAAATATAATAGGGAGGATTAGAAAAATCATGTAACACCAGCAAATGTTACATTTGCAAAGAAAAATTTATTGTTAATCAATGACAAAGTTAAATACTTTTTACTACTTAATGTAATAAGGAATAACAGCATAACAGAATGCAACCTGCTAGGGAAAGCGAAATGGGGGGAAAACAGCCAAATCTGGAAGATTGTATTTTATGCTGCATTTAAACACAATAGTAAATTCCCAATATTAGCATCATGCCAAAAATATTTTATTATTTTTGCACAAATACAACTACATAATGCATTTTCAAAAAGAAGCATTACCTATTTTTAAGGGGGGGGGGAAATATTTTTAAAATTTAACTTTCTTTAAAAGAAATTCATTTTGACTTTCAATAAGCTTTTTTTTTTTTTTTTTTTGTATTTTATAACCTAATTGAATTTTAGCATAGTAGCAAATGGATCTTTTTCTGGAACAACCAGTCGCATGAGAAGAGTAGCTGTTTTACCAGGCACTGGTCAACAGCTGCTGAGTAAAGAGGCAGCTGGTACCAGAACACCTGAGGTCTAGTACCAGTGCCGTACTAGAGGTTTCATCTAATTTAAAATATTGCAGATGATAAAGTGGTTAAGGGGTGAGGTTAAAAATTCAACAAAAATAACATCAGTGTTGATTCCTGTGTCTACAAAAGAGTGAAATGTATTGCATTTTTACTTGGAAATTTAGATGTATTCTTAAAAGATTTGATGCAACAGAATTATTAGGAGAGATTTCATCGTATCGTAAGAAAAAAGCTAAAGTAACACAAAAATATGCTGTTTATGTTAATGACTTTCAATATTAAAGCAGACACATTTAGAGATTTTTTGTATTATTTTATCCTGTGTCAGTTCAAGATTAAAAATTACTTGTATCAATTCCATTAAACACTAAAGAAATCATTTCTATCATTTTGAATGTGCTGCTAAACCCAGTTACAGTCTATTAATCAGTAAAAACAAGTTTTTTCAGGTGTGTATATATGAAAAGATCCGTCTCTTTAACAGCATGCATAATTTGGAATGAAATTCCATGCTTTGAAATTGCTATAGTCCTAAAAAAATCTGAATTAGGAAGCTTTAACAGTAACTGTGTACAGATACACAAAACACAAAGAAACCAGCCTTTAACTTCGAAAAATATTTTTAAATTACATTTCATGGCTAAAACGTACAGTTCAAAAAACTGAAATGGAAAACAAAAATTTTAAAACAAATTACCTAGAAAATAGAATTAAATTATGTTGTAACAATTATTAACAAATGCTTACATAATTTTTTTAATTTGACTGAAATATCATCATATACTTACATGATGAAAGAAATCTGTCACTCCTTTCAACTTTTCCTTGATTTCTTTGATTTTTAAGTTATATAATTTTACATAAAGCAAGGATTGGCATTTCAAACTAAAAATGAAATAAATAGACATTAATATTCATTTTATTACCTCCCAAAATAATAAATGAGCATTTTCAAAACTTTTTAAAATTTTATTTTTTGTATTTAATACCATCAAATACAGTAATTATAGTCAAAAAATTACACATCTCACCAAAGAATAAGCAACTTGAACTCTGAACTTCCAGGACATGATTGAAGTTTTCGAACACTTTGAGTAATTATGCTGCGAAAGAAAGAAAAATGTAAGAAAACTGATTAAATATTAAAGAGCTCAAACTTTTTTTTTTTTTCTTCATTTTTTCTACAAGACTGAAATAGTTCTAATAGAAAAGTAAATATGTACATCAGAAGTAAAACTGCATGTCAACTTATGAATAGACAAAATTTCTTTTAAGTGGCTCAAGAGGTGGGAGGGATTTATTTTTACTTCACTTTTAGTACAAAATAGTTTAAAAAACTAAAAAAGCACGTTTTAGTAGCAAAATTAACTTATTAGTTAAAAATAATCTTTGGAAGACAAGTATATAAAGTAATTGACCAAACACTTGATTTTACTGTAATAGAAAAAAAGCGAGGGGGGCTGCCTACTTACATTTTTTCATGGATGACAAGTGGAAGAAATTTAAGACAACTGATAAGCAGCCCCCCCATGCTTTTTTTTCTATTACAGTAAAATTAAGTGTTTGGTCACTTACTTTATATACTTGTCATCCAAAGATTATTTTTAACTGATAAGTTCATTTTGCTACTAGTGTTTTTTTCATCTTTCAAACTATTATTTTATTTTTATTTTTTAGTTCATTTTGCAACAAAAGCGTGTTTTTTTAGATTTTTTAAACTATTATTTTATTTCAAATAAGATTTAGATACTAAATATTGCTAACACTTGTAACTCTTAAATGAAATTTTTGTGCGTGTGTTCGATTTTATAATGGAAAGTATCTTAGTATTCTATTGCATTATTTGCATCAGACATTTCGAATGCTTTCTGGTCAATTCATGTGCAAACATTGTTACACTCTGCAGCTCTGATTTCTATGTTGTAAGAAATTCTAATAAGCCACTGGCTATTTGTTCAAAGGAAAGTTGGACTAACAAAAATTCCCACAGACATACAAGTTAAGCTAATAAAAGCGCATTAATTAGAATAAACTAATAACTTATCGTTAATAAATTAATTTGATTATAGAACATTGCATTGTCATCCGGTCTGAGGTTGCATTTCAAATTTTAAAAGAATCCGATCATAAAAAATGGGCGGAAATTGAGTTGCAAGATTATAAATTTAATTTTGGTGTAGATGGGATTAAAACCCACACCCAATGATTCCCGGAGGTGGACGTCAGCGAAGATCCGCGCCTTAGACCACTTGGCCATGAACGCTCATAAAGTGGTGGAATGTACAAACAGTAATAAGCCACTAGCTCTTAGTCCAAAGGAGAGTTACTCACAAACATACAAGTGAAGCTAATAAAAGCGTATTAAAAAGATTATAAACTGAGCATGTGAAGTATCATGTTTTGTATCAGCTGCTCAGAAGTAACTAAATCTGTGTAAGGCAAAGTTAAACCAATTTTGCTCGCAGTCCGAAAGTTAAAAAGACAACAAATCAAGAAAATCCTTTCTCAGAAGATGGATCCCGCTATCATTAACTATACAACAAATTTTTGTAACATTAATTATAAGAAAATTATATCATTTAAGACATCGTAAAATTAAACATTATTGCCAAAGTATTGATTAATGGTTTTGCATAAGTTTTTATACAAAATAGTCTATCAGCGATTTTATGCAGTATGCAGAGACATTATTCAAGGATCAATAAATTCTCAAATTAATAACTATGTATAATGCATATCTTGAATTTATCATGGGAGGAGATAAGATATCAGCTACCCCCCCCCCCTTTCCCAAAAAACTTTAGTTTTTTTCCTTTTTTAGAATATTGTGTAGAGAAATGTATTTTATTACTTTCAAATATGAATCAATGCATTCCTGTTCTTACTATTAATTTTAATTAATTTAAAAAGCTGGAGGAGTTATACGCATACAAATGCAAAACAGCTCCATTTTTAAAACTATTTAATATAGAGTCAGCTCTGTGCTATCTATAATGTTTGAGACCAAACATTGTGTCGAGTATATAATTTTGCAATTTATAATTTTATATGGAGAAATATTTTATTTTAATTTGGTCTCCATGAAATCTTCTGAGATATTTAACTTATAACTGTGAAACCATAAAATAAATAACAAACATTTTACACATAAAAACAACTTTGAAACAGAAAACTAAGATTTATCTGTAAATTGAGGTCATCTTTTTTCCAAAAATTGCACAAGTCTATGACAATATTTTTTTGAATGTATCAGAGTTGTTTAAAAGGATCGACTCTTATTTGTTTACTTCTGAAGGTTACACATCTACATTAAACTATTATACATATATATTATATATATATATATTTTTCAAACCATCCATACTTAAAAAACTTGAAATTTTTTGATAAAAAATATTTCATAGATTTGAACACACCAATGGCTGAAAATTCAAAATCTGAAGAAAAAAAAGTTTACAAAAATACAGTGAAATCCCATTACAACAAGCATCAAGGGACCTTAAATTTTGTTCCTTGCAATGGGAATTTCATTAAAATAGAATTCAAGCAATGTAATGAAAATCAAATTGGGACTGAAAACTAATTTCGTTGAAACTGACATTTTGTTGTATTGGTATTCATTGAAATGGGATTTCACTGTACTTCAATACTTAAGTTCAGTTTAAAATGCTAAATATTTATAACATTTAAACTGCAGTAACTTACGCAGAAAATTTTAAGGTTTCCATGTAAAACTGATACACTGAATCAGGATCTTTTGAATATTCTTCTCTCTGTTGACTAGTAAGAATAAAAAGCACAGTTGCTTCAAAGTACTTAAGAACTTGAACCAGTGGATCTTTCTGCAAATATTAATGAGAATAGGATATTAGATAATAAATCTATATAAATAATATATATATATATATATATATATATATATATATATATATATATATAATAAAAGTGAAAAATATTGAAAAGATCACACCAAAAGCCCATAGATGCGAAATGCAGAAAAACTAAAAAGCCAAGTAAATATAAAATAAGTAAGCCAAATTCCAAATATTAAACAAATTATATAAAAATAATGATGATGAAAAGGAAAATTGCAAATAGCTATTAAATAGGAAAAGGTAAAGTATGAATCCAGAGCTCATCAGCCATGGAGGATTCATTAAATATGGTCAAAAGACCAAAAGAGAATGTTTAAGCTCTAGTACATGCAATATAGAGTAACATTGAACCAATGTACCACATGCTAATCAAATTTGGCAGGGAGGTACCAGAGAAGGAACGTAGGGGGGTATCAAATGCCAAAAAAGAACTCTCGACTTTTAATTTTAGGACCCGAAAAAATGGCATTAAATGGCTCTCTCTACCCGAAATAATAATTAACTATCTTGATTCAGGTCCCATTCAAAAGCCTGCGAAAAATATCCCTGAAATTTTTTCCCTTCTAATTAAAAAAAAAAAAAAAACAAGGCTGCAAAATCACTGGGGGAAAAGATAAAAGCATTTTTAAGCCTTATACGGAACAGCATTTTCATATTGGAAAATTATCGTTTGCGCAATCTCATTTTCAATTAGGGTAAGTAAAACCATTCAGAAGGTTGCCACTTTTTTCTACTCAACTGTGATTTTTTTTTTGAGGTAAACGTTTCTTTTTTTGATTATTATTCCGTAATTTATCTTTTATCTTTTTTTTTGTACTGCCAGCAGAAGCTAATCGAATTTTTTATTCCATTTTTTCTTTAAGAATGATTATTTTGATGAGAAATTCTACAGTATTTTTTTTACTCTAATTGAAGCCTGATTACTGAATATGCGTCACTTGACATAACTTTTATTTTCAAGGTAGACTATGCAAAGCAGCTAGTAAATAAAGTAAAGCACAACAGTCAAACATTAAGCAAAAAAACAATGAGAGTCAAGAGAAACAAAGAAATCAACACTTGCTTCTTTATCAGCCAACTGTCTCTGTTTTTGCCCTTCGGTCCAATAGTAGTCCATAGGCATGATTGGAGTTTGGCTGTTATGTCTGAAAAAAAAACATTGCTATGTAATAAACTATAAAATAAACTATAACAAATACAAATATGAATACCAGCAGCAGGCTCTGGGTCCAGCTAGGCTGGTCCTAATCAATTTATCACTGCATAATGAAAATCAATAGCCCTCTTGAAACTATCTACCCTTTGCTAGTTACAGCCTCTTCCAAAAAGATACCCACAACCCTAATCAAGTAGTAATTTTTACAAAATTCCAGGTTAGCCTGAGATTTGAATAGCTTAAAACAATGACCCTTTGTCCTGCTTTCTGTGCAAAAATGTAACACATTAACATCTTTCATTTTGATAAATTTAAACAACTGAATGATATACCCCTGGCTCCCCTTTGCCCAAGGCTATACCTATTAATTCTTTCAAGTCTGGCATCATAATCTAAATCATAAAGTCCCCTTACTAGCTTAGTAGCCCTTCTTTGAACTTTCTCCAATAAAGCATTAACTTTAAACATTTCATAAAACAGTTTAAGAAATTGTAGAAATGTTATGAAGAGATAGATTTCATTAAAAAAAAAAAGTATCTAAGAAAGAATTCATAAACATAAGCAATTGTTTACCGTTTTGTCAATTATTGCCATTTAAGTTGGCAACACAAAATTTATGAATAATTAAAAGAATCAAGAAAACACTTTTGTTTATAGTTTTTTGTTATAGTACACACAAGAGTTTTATAATAAAAGTTTTTTTTCTTCTTTCTTCGCTTAAAAGTATGGAAAAAACTATAGCGAATAATTTGGGAAGGAAGGAGTTATATGAACTGTAGTGCTTGCATAAAAGTAGAATTACCAGCACTCCTCTCAAATGATGACATAAGTACAAATGCAGAACAAATTAATTATTTTTAATGCATGTTTTCCTGTAATATTTAATATCTACTTAAGGGGGCATTCTAGTCTGGAGGCTGGATTTCGAGGGCATTTTGCGGGCTTAATGAAGAAAACTAACCATTTTTAGTATCAATTTTTCATCAGTTTTTTATTGATACTTGAGAAGTATAAAAATGTATAATAGTGGGGAAAAAATTCAAAATTGAAATTAGTAGAGGCCACTAAAGTGGAAACTCAGAGAAAAAAGGTGTTGACTAATTGAAAAGATTCCAAACCTAACGGTGATCTGAAACATGAAATTAAGGTTGATTCTTATTAAACAAGGATGTGGAATCATCTGGACAGTCCATTTGGGAAAAAAAAATTGCACTAAATGGCATCTTTTTGAAAAGAAAAAAAGGTTATTTTTGGCTCTTTTTTTAAATTTGATAATTTTTTAAAATAGTAAAAAACAAAGATACAGAAAACTTTACGTGGAGACAATTTTGATAGAATATAAAAAGTCTGTACCAAATTTCAAATAAATTAGTGCTTTAGAACTTCAGATATCTTGTTAACCATATTGAAAAAAATAGTTTCAAGAAAAATGAGTTTAAAGTTTGCAGTTGCATTTCGAGCAGTCTGAGTGGTTTAATGGTATGCTATACTTATATTTTTTTGAACAGTCATCCCTGCCTTACAAATTGTTCCTTCCTATACCTCAAAAGCTACATTTTTGGCTGATCTTTCAGTCATAAGAGCAGTTCTGTCTTCTTTTAAAGCTGCGGAAGCTTGTACCTCGGAGCATTTGTTACTCTGTTGATCTTGTTTGCTGGCTTTTTCTTTGTCTATCTAGATGCAAATTTCTTCCTCTTTGATTTTTTTTATCCATTTTATATTCAAAATTTGAATTTAACACTGAAGAAATACACAGTACACAGGGAATGTACATATACATGGTTTGATGGCTGTTTGCCAGGTATATATTGAGAAAAAAAAATTATCTGAACAAAATTAACTATAATGGCGAAAATAATTTGAATTTCCGCAAATCCTCTTAGTTTTAAAGGCTTAGTTTTAAAAGTTTCAACTTTGAAAATATGAGGAGAAAAAAAAATCCATTTGTTTTTTACATTTCTGGACTAGAATACCCCTTTAATAAAAGACATTACAGTAGAAGATTGTTATAACGCACACCTTAGGATCAGAGGTTTTGCGTTACACAGGTTTTGGCGTTATATAGATCATTTCACAAATTTTGAAAGTAATATTTAGAATATATCTATATATTAGAACTTCAGAATGAGTTTTACCTGTAATTAGCATTAAAACACTAACTATACAATTAATCATTTCCAAATAAATATGTTTTCACAATCAATACTAAGTGAATTATCCTGTGCTACATGCTAGCTTCATGGTTTGCATAACAGCTGCATTTTCAAGAGCCATCTGGTATTTTCTTTACTGTTAATACTAATTTTCATTTTAAAGCTTTGAATTAAGAAGGAAAGATGAAAAACTGTCTCAAAATTTAATTTGCCTAACAATTTTTATGCTTGCAAGGCAAAACAAAGGGATTTTTAAAAGTTCAAAACCTACTGTTTACTTTTGAAAAGTTGTGAGGTTTATAGAGAACTGCGTTGTATAGGTAGCCATTATAAAGGTACACTAAAACCTGTGTATAATGATACTGTCCATAATGATAAACCTGCACATGCCAATATTTCCGTTTGGTCCCAGCGAATTTTCTATTTACTCAATGCATTTTAAACCTATGTACAACAATAATCATTTTCTAAAAAACCTGTCTACAAGGATATTTTTTTATCTTTAGAAAGCTCATTGAAGAACCTGAAATTTTCTACTGTCTCAAAAAAATGACTCCATAATGTCTGGACGTGAGATAAGAAAAGAACGGATTGCTTCCAATGTAAGTCTACCGTTTTGTAGCTGAGGGGTCAAAGGAGGGGGAGGGGGGAAGAAGCTACGATTGAAATGGGTGCAGCTCTTTTGGTTATTTTCTCCGAGTGTTCAGTGTCGAAACATTGATAGATTCCATGTAATTCGGAAGGACAATGTTTTAAGTGCAAATCGTTTTTTACATGATTAAGTGATGGCCTGGCGTCATTGGCATTTGAAGACAAGCTAAAAATAATTTTGGAAACTGATCAAGGGCTCAAACAAGTGGATGTTGCCAAAAAAAATAAGAGATTAATCAGTCAATAACAGCTTCTTTTCTGAAAAAAACAAAAAGATATTGAAGATGCTGTGGAAAGAATCAAATTAGGTAGCAAACGAAAAAGGTTAAAAGATGCAGTAAACGATGATGTTAGCAAAGCACCTCTAAAATGGTTCCATGAGATGAGAAATCAAAATGTGCGGATTGGTTGCTGAAAAAGGAAGAAAATTCGCATCTTTGCTGGGTGTGCAGGTTTTTAGCAGCGCAAGTGATGAAGATATTTTAGAAGAAGTAATTTCTCTAATAATCAGAGTGATGATGAAGAGGAAGGTATCTGTCCTCCAAACTAAAGCTCCAAACAAGGCTGAAAAATTCTCGAGAGGCAATTTCTCTAATTGACACGATTCAGGATTTTGGAGCGGGAGTACCAAATGTTTTCGACATTCATCTGAACTCTTTAGATGAACTGAAATTCATGTGTATGTGAATGTCATTTGAATCAAAAAGTAAGCAAACAAAACTAATAGATTTTTTCTATTATTTTTCCTGTGAATTTCTTAGATGTTTTTCGATTTTTTTTTCCAGTGACTTTCTTGCAGTTAGTGAGATGAACTAAAATATGCATCAAAAAGTAAGCAAAAAAAGTAAATAAATAAAAATAAAAAATATAAAAAAAATTCTGTAAACTTCTTTCAAAACAAATTGATGTTCATAATCTTTTTGATGCAGAGTTTCATGTCTTTTACTTCACAAAACTATCATTTTAAATTCTATCTAAAGCTGTGGAACTAATTTTTTGAATTTGAATTTTTTTTGTTCAAACTGTCTACGACAATAATCTGTCTATAACGATATTTTTTTCTCGGTCCGTAGAGTATCGTTATAGACAGGTTTCACTGTATTCTACTGTATCAGATGTATAATTATCTGATTATCTACAACATCATTTATCAATCCTTTTTGATAAACACATTGAATGTAATTGTGCTTGCCTTGAAAATTATATTCAGGTTATTCATTACTGACCCTTACAGGTAACACCTCTATTGTTCTATAATATTTCCTTGAACAGTATCTCATTCCCCCATGACTATGAATCAAATATAATTTTCATCTACTGCAATATTAATAAGAGACTGTTTCAACATACACAGAAATGATACTGGTAAGAACTTTCATCAAAAAGTTTAAATATTCCAATACAAATAGCAGTATTTCCGGCAACCCATTATAGCTTTTACTTTTCAAATGAAAACCATAAACACTCATTGCTGAAAAACTAGCCATGCACATTATGCATACATTTAAGGAAGAGAATAATACCACAAATTTAGCACATTTTACAAAGACTTAAAATTATAGAAAGCACTTACTTCGTCAGATTTGTTGCTTCTTTTAATTCCTTATGCATTTCTGAACTAAAATGGTCCCAGTCTAACTTGATGTCCCTGTTAATGCGGTCTATCAAGCTCTGACTTGTAATTTGACCCTTGGAGTCCTCAGCCTCCTCCCAATGGCAATACTAAACAAGTAAAACAAAATAATGAAATTTCAACCGGCTCTTTCTTTAGAGTTACCACAATTCTGAACTAAAATACAAATACAGGGAAAGATATTCTTAGGTCAGACAAAAGATAGCACATTATTTCTTTAGAAACAAATATACTTATTTCACACATTGAGAATTTTCCCCTTGAACTGCAACTGATTACATTTTATTTGTAATATTTTTTACTACATAAACAAATTCTTCTGTAAATGCATGCCAGCTTTCAAGCTTACAAAAAGAACCAAATAAAATCAGTGATAAGTATAGAAAATAGTGTGCTCTAAAAAACCAAACTTTAACAAATCACAGAACATATAACACAATCTAGAAAGTGTTTTCAGCACTAGAAAGCTACGTATTTCTTCTCTTGAGTGAAGTAAATTTGAGGGTTAAAAAATTATGCATATTTTAATGACAGTGCTCATGACATAATGTGCTCATGACATAAAAAAAAAAAGGAATCGAGAGCAAACATTAAATTTTGTTTTAAACTTGCTAAAAAAAATTAATGTTAATGATTGAATGAGTCGCACACATGTTTTATTTATTTATATATTTATTTATTTTTTATTTCCAATGCAGCAAGCAGTACAAACATTATCCTTACACCATACAGAGACAAAAACAAGGGGAACATTTTTAAGCAATCAATGAAAGAAACGAAACAATGAACACAAAACAAAACAGGCAAACACAAGAACAAAATAAAAATCAAGAGTTCAAATTATTCAACTAGTCCCTGGCCTCCCAGTAACGGGAGAAAATACAGGTTTGTGATATGGCTGAACAGACAAGAGGACTTTTGTTTGTCCTTTGCGACCAGAATTTTCAGACAGTAAAACTAATGTTAAACAGATATGAGATCACAACCATGTGAAATCCAATCTCTTATAAGTGAAATTCTAAAATTACATCAAGATTCCCTGTCAAATCTGTTCAAAACAATGAAATATGTAACTCCTAAAACAAGTGCCCTTCGTTTATTAAGAGGACTTATCTCTCAAATTGAGATTTTGGAAAAAGATTCTACTCGGCGACAAATGTTTTCAATTACCAACATTAATGGTGTTTAAATTTTCTATAGGACATCAAAGAAACGGTTTCAGGCTAGCTATTTTATAGACGGCTTTCAAGAGAATATCGCAAAGTAACGCTTGTCGGCTGAACTACCTTTGCCAATATTGGGTATAAAGGGGAAATTTTCATATTGTAGGAAGAAATAACCAACATCAAGAAGATTATTCAGTGCTATTTTGAACATAGTCATTCTAATATGTACATCAAACTTGGTGCATAAAACTAGACAAGAGAAGGGTAGAAAAGATTTCCATGGAGAATGCATTCGATGAATATGAATATACGAGGGCCATCCGGAAAGTAGTACCCATTTGTGAAATAAAGTCACAGAAGTAAATATTGACAAATGTAAACATTTTTATCGAAAAGAGCATACCTTAAACTACTTCTCCACATAATCTCCAAGCAAATTTAAGCATTTGTCATAACGTGTGACGAGTTTTTGTACTCCAGCATCATACTCCTCCCCCGCCAGTCGATTGAAATATGTAGTCACGCCATCCTTTAAGGTCTTCATCGCTGTCAAATCTTTTTCAGGCCAAAAACTCTAAGTTTTGTAAAGAGATGAAAATCTAAAGGGGCCAAGTCTGGGCCCCTGGATGGTTGAACATTTCCCAATTGAATTGCTGTAGAAGTTGTTGGGTTATCCCCGCTGCATGAGGCCTGGCATTGTCATGGAGGAGAATGAAGCCATCAGACAATAGACAAGGTCGAACGTTTCTTGCGTTGAGAAATTTTATCACAGCCCTCACTTCATAACTACGGTGTTCTTAATTTTTTTAAACAATATGAACGGCCACAGAAAGAACACAGGCAATGCTAGCGTCACAGAACTTGCAACAGAGAAGGCAGACAAGCCACTGAAGCGGTCTGAGCTTCACCGGCGGCTACTCGCGTCATCAGCGCCTCATGCGGCGGAAACGGGTACTACTTTCCGGATGGCCCTCGCAGTTTTATACATACTTAAAACTTTTTTTTCATCCCTCAGTTCAGTTAGTTACTTTTTATATATTTTTAATTTTTTTACTCCAGACTTTATTATTTCACAAAAACAAGATGAGAGAAAGAGGAAAATACAAGATGTATTTTCGTAAGACAATGAATTTATGAATACTGATTTTACTAATTATTTTTGTCACTTTGTTATATTATTTTTTTATCATCATAAATCAGTTTAAATAAATCTGTTTCACTTGATGTAAATTTTCATCACTATAAACTAGTCTTCATATTCAGGGACCATTTATTGCAGAAAGGGTGTAAGTCCAAATTTTAAAACTATTTTTAATTAATTTCAGTGACAAAATGAAACATAATTTAAGGTGAGGTAGTGATTTTACTTGTGTCTAGATTAGACATAAAAATTTTTGGAGAATTTAGTTCATTTCTGAATATGAAATAATCATTTTTTATAGATTCCTGAAAAGTTGCATCAATAGGAACTTATGCCCTTTCTGAAATAAGAGATTCAATTGCAGACATCATTTCAACAGCTAAAAAATGATCCAGATTTTTTTTGATTCGCCTGATCTATTATGGTGTGACTATTTTATGTCGCTGAAACCGAAAACTGCACTGAAAGGAGCTTCTTACAGTAATGTTCAAGCCATTCAAGCAGCCACAACACAGTTGCTAAAAAACATTCTCAAAACCAAATTTTAAAAGTCTGTGGATAAATTGGTCTGACCATTTAAAATGCAGCATTTAAATGAACAGTACATTCTAATTATTGGGTTAAAAACTCAAGATTACAGATATTATTTTAAACTGTGCTTTGAAAAATTAATAAACAAGCAGATAGTATAATTAATATTATTTAAGCACTTTTTAAAGTTTAGTTTTTGTCAACCAAAGCCAAAAGATCATTGTAAACTTGCAGTTCTTTAACTTTGAAAATTTCTTGGTCTCAAAGTAACCCCATGAAAAAATTGAAAAATTACAAAGTAGAGGCTATAAAACGTAAAACTTAGAATAACATGGTTACTTCTAATTAGTCACTTGAAGGGGTATTTATCAACGTGTATACAGACCTGATTGTAATTTGGCGAGTGCAGTTCTTGAGGCACATGCGAAAAATTCACCAAAACAAGAATTTTGATAAACTTATGGGAAGAACTTTGCAGCCACAACAAGTGCAATGAAATTGGGTTCTGAGAACTGCCGTTGGGTAGAACCAGAATACAGGACTACTCAATAGATGTGATTGCTGACCCAACCAAAGCAGCATGTCCCACGGAAAACCTCGTAAACTAAAAATTACCCACTGTCCCACAGTTAACCACGCAGTCACAACGTTACCTTGTCTTACAGTAGTCAGTTTTCAGCAACCTTGGAAAGTTTGGTGTCATTGGATGGGATTAGGTAGAAAGAAACAGGAATGTCTAAAAATAAATTTTGTACCTGTTAAGTTAAAATAGGAGAAATTATCTACAATGCGTTATCATCGTCGATTGTAAATGCCAATGACTGCAGATAAGCTAAGGACAATCGGGAGCTTTCTGTAGTCGGCAGAAAGAGCTTCATATGGGATTTGGGTTATTTTGAAAGAATAGCTGATCAAAAAGTTTCTGAGCTAACATATGTACATAATTATGACACACTTGTTTTAGTTTGGAAGAAAACTTCCAACTAATAACTATTTCATGTGTCAAATTGAGACATAAAAAAACAAAGTAACCAACTAATAGGAGAAAATTACCCCAAGTTGCTTACAGTTCAAAAAGTAGTATACTGAGTCTCTCTCCCCCCCCCTCTCTCTCTCTTTCTAATGCTTTGGATATGATGCAGTGGTTTCGTGCCCTCAATGTAATTTGGGAACAGTATTCAAGTAATCTATCTGTAGCTCTGCTTCATATAATAATATTGATAAATTAAGTACAGAAGATTGGATACAAGTGGAGTATGAAACAACTCTGTACCCGGGAAAGTCAACGCTGTATACTCAGATAATATCATGGTTAACATAAGGGTTTCTGCAAAGTTAAGAAAATACAAAAGAAATTTTCTTGGAAATATTCATAATTATGAAAGAAAACAAACAATTTCTCCATCTATTCCATGCAACAATCAAGCAAGACAAATTTTTCCCCAATACTATACATATTAGTTATTGTTGTATTACATTATGCCTCTTTGCTTTATCATAGCTGTAATTTTTTTATGTTAAAATATGTTTCATTCTGTTGGTAGTTCCTCATTTTTAAAATTTCGTAAATAATTTATATTATTTCAGTATCCTGAATATTTTTCAGGACCAATATGTACATTTTTTAAGCCCTTATCTATATCTACCTTTATAAAAGATATCATCAAATTCCGCCTACAATACCTGCATTAGTATGTTTTAACTTTATAAGCTAAAAATGTTTTTATGAGAAAGACAGAATTTAAGCTACCCTATTTACACATAAAATAGAAGAAAAGAAAGAAAAATAAATGCAAAAAAGTATTCTTTTGTACTAAAAGTATCTAACAAATATGTTTATAAATAAATATGCTTACCTGACTAGATGAATTAAGACTGTCATTCCAAAACAGTTCACATTTTTCTTTTGGTTCTGTGTCTTTGATTGATATTTTTATCTCTATACTTCTGTTTATTTTTCCCAGAAGTAACAATTCCAGACTCTTTTTTAATGTGCACTTTTGGCTTATCTTCTTTTTCTTGCTTAATTTCTTTTGAAGACAACAAAGGAGTAAATGTCTTCACTCTTTTTCCGTCTGATGCATTAGCTGAAGAATCTTTAATTTTTCCTTTTGCAGACTAAAACAATAATATAAGGTCAATTCAAAATACAGAAATAACGAAATACAAAATCATTACAAATCTCATTTTTAACTCTTAAGTTTTTTAAAAAGACCTGAACATTTATAGAAATGCAGCAACAACAGCAATGTTCATGTCAAACACTGCCTGTGTCATTGGTTATACATAATTTACTTAACATGTCTTCTTGTAGCCAGTCCTTTACCGGAAACAAACTCTTTTCACTTATTTTACTATTAAATACTCTTGCTCAGAAGATCCGCAGATTTATTATGAGGCCCTTTAACAAATCATTTGACTTGCTATTTCCATTTCTATGAAGCCCAGAAAGATATGTTTTGGATAAACCACTATCCAAACACTTATTAATACTTCAAAGTTCATGAAAGTTACAAAAACAAAAGTATATGAGCTAGCAGACATGATACAAAGTTCGGGGATCAACAGGTTTTCAATAACTCTTGCACGGTCATTTTGGCATGCCGGAAAAAACCAGGTAAGAAAAATGCATTTAATTTAATACAATAAGCATATGTTGAACTTAAAAAATAGTGTGAGTTACATATATTATAATATTTGTATTAACAAACTGTTTAATTCTGTAGAAATATTAATCAACAACGGTATTCTTATTAGTCTGATAAGAACAATGCAGTTGATCACAAAAAAAAAAAGATAATTAAACCAAATCAAACATTTATAGTAATAAGATTAAAATATTACAATTGCAAAAAGACAATTCAATGAAAAAAAAAACTTACCTCTGTAACTTAGAAACATTTAAAACAAAAAATCCCTTATTTAAAAGCCTACCTTCCACCCATTGGAGGGTCATTCCATGTCAAGTGATCCAAAATTTGGGAAATTTTTTCCCTTACCTTTTTGTATTTCATTGAAATTTAACACATTGATTGTACCCTACGAGGTAATGAAAAGTCCAAATTTTTAGATTTTTATCTCTATTATTTTTTTATTTATGACACTTTGATTTTTCGAAAAACCCTCTTTTTTTCATGGATGCTTGAACATAAAATGGACAATAACTCAGCACCAAATATAGATAGAAAGATTTTGTAAAAAAAACATTTTAAAGTACTTAAATTGCTGTTTACAGGGATATGCAACATGACTAATTTCAGGAAAATTTTAATTTTTAAAAAAATATAATTTAAATTTTAAATTTTAATTTTTCAGAAAAGGTATAATGAATTTTTTTTAAAAAATTCTCAAAAATTTGTGTGTATTTTATCTTTATTTGTGCAAAGTTTCAAGTTGGGATCTCAATGGGATCATATTTTTATGAATTTTTTAAAAACAATTGACTTATGAAATAATGACATTTT
Organism: Uloborus diversus; assembly: GCF_026930045.1. Lineage (NCBI taxonomy): Eukaryota > Metazoa > Arthropoda > Arachnida > Araneae > Uloboridae > Uloborus > Uloborus diversus. The sequence continues at coordinate 172,316,382 of NC_072733.1, forward strand.
TCAAATTCTAACTAGTTAAATATGGGGTTCTCTTACTGGGGATGGTCTAGTAAGTAGTAATTGATCATGACTACGCTTGAAATGAGCTGACATGAAATTGTACATTGATAAGCCCCCCCCTCCCCACCACCACTTTTATTTATTTATTTATTTTTTTTTTTTTTCAAAACTACTTTCAAAATGTAAAAAAATAAATAAATGAATAAAATAAAACAAAATGAATAGAAAACATATTAAAAGCTTTTAAATGTTATTCTTTAAAGCAAGACGAAGTACATTACCCCCCCCCCCCCCCCCCCCCCCCACTCACACATACGATTAACACTATACTAGTATCACGCCTCACCTGATGCTTTTTTTTTTTCAGACCAAGTGTTTCTTTTTCAATTCCAACTTCACAAAGTGTACTTGATTAATTCACTATCTGATAAGAAAAGTTATGATTTATTTCATCCCCTACCCCAACTTTGAATTTTGGAGGGAGAAAAGAAATAGTTTGCCCCAAGATCATAGCAAAATAGCAGTGTTTCCCCCGTGTTGTTCCATTCTTTTCACACTAAACTAAAAATAAATCTAAGTATCAGATCATATGTCTGTCCGCATAAAAAAAAAACTGTCTTTCACCAACATTTGGAGTACAGCTGTTTTTTCTCTTTTCTTTAATGCTAGTTTTCTTTTTAATTTCAGTTGTAAAGGAGAGCAATGCAGCGAGATCTATTTATACATATATTAAAAGCAGTTATAGATGAAACAAATTTTGCTAGTTTGAGCATAACCTTCCATGTTTTAAGCTTCATTCCAGATTCCTCCCCCCTCCACCTCCCCCCTACCGTCCCACTTTCTGAAAGAAAAAAAAGCTGCAAATTAGTGGTTCTATTTGTATGTTAAAGTTTTTCTGACTTTTAGTTTTTATGACCACACCCCACCCCCCATTTATAAGCCTTAGTCACTACTGATGTTTAGCAGTATGCGTCCCAGTTTATTCTTATTATAATTCTTACATGGCAGCTTTTTTTTTTTTTTTTTTGAATACAGTTTTGAAAAAAAAAAGAAAAGAAAAAAGTGGCTGTGTGGCGGAGCCGGGGGGGGGGGGGGGTACTAATCTACAAATTCATGTCCACTCATTTCAAGCATAGTCATAATCAATTACTACTTAATAGACCATTCCCAGTAAGAGAACCCCATATTTAACTAGTTAGAATCTGAAAAATGTCATTATTTCATAAGTCAATTGTTTTTAAAAAATTCATAAAAATATGATCCCATTGAGATCCCAACTTGAAACTTTGCACAAATAAAGATAAAATACACACAAATTTTTGAGAATTTTTTAAAAAGAATTCATTATACCTTTTCTGAAAAAATTAAATTTAAAATTTAAATTTCATTTTTTAAAAATTTAAATTTTTTTGAAATTAGTCATGTTGCATATCTCATTAAACAGCAACTAATGTACTTTAAAATGCTTTTCACAAAATCTTTCTATCTATGTTTGGTGCTGAGTTATCGTCCATTTTATGTTCAAGCATCCATGAAAAAAAGCGGGGTTTTCGAAAAATCAAAGTGTTATAAATAAAAAAATAATGGAGATAAAAATCTAAAAATTTGGACTTTTAATTACCTCAAAGGTTACAATTGATGAGCCAAATTTCAAAGAAATACAAAAAGGTAAGGGAAAAAACTTGACATGGAATGACCCTGGAGTAATTTCACCATTATTAACATGAAAATAAATTGAAAAAAAATCTGATTTGAAATCTATCTCAAGAACAATAAACTCTTGGTTATCTGGGGAACAGGGTAGCATGGTAACCATGGATAAGCGAATTACACGGATAATTTGCAAAATAGGTAAAAATGATACTAGTGCACACAATAGCTAAAATAAATCTATAATATTCACACATAAATTTCAACTCAGGGTAAAAATGATAACAGTGTATGTAAAAGCTAAAAAAGAATTATTCATGACTGAAAAATGATTATGCATATACACAGCAAATCATGCAAACAGATGAACTAAAAAAAATCAAGTTATATTGCAACAAAAACACTTAGGGGAGGAGCAGTTAATCAAACATAACTAGTCTGGTCACTGGTATTCACATATCAAGCGCATAGATTTAAAAATTGGGTTTCAACTTGTCAGGGTTTGGTGACCTTTGAACGATTGCTGTCACTGAGAGGGAACAAAGATCAGGTTTGTCTAAAAATAGATTTTGCACTTGTTATGTTAAAATGGGTGCATTTTTCTGCATTCAGTATTTAATAGCCAGAAAAAAAATTAAAAAATCAAAGGTTGGAAGGCAGCAGCAAAACTGCAAAGCAGAGTTTTCTTTACATTAAAGCTAGAGTTTTCTTCACATTAAAGCAAAAGATAATCATTTGCATTTTGTCCAATTTTTTGGACAAAATTCAGATTCCGTCTAGTGTTGAGGCTCTTCTATACCGTCCATCTTGGTTTTCGACGCTAATGCTTTCTCTACGGAAAAATCTGCTACCTATTCAAAGCATAACACGAGAAATTACTGGAATATTTTCATGCGGTTTGTTTTAAACGATGGCTATAACGCAGAACTAGATATGTGCTTTTTTATTTTTTCTGTGGTTATTTTGAAATTTTTATAATAACAATTTAAAACTTTAAATGACTATTTTCACACGTTTGAAAAATGATATGGAAAAACGGAAAAAGGAGCGCAAGAGATTGAACATTTCTCTTTAAAAACATATTTTGAGTTTGTTTCTGAGACAATTTGTTCTATTGATATTCTCCACAGAGTAAAGCCTTATTTTTGAAAAATCATGAAAAACTGATAAACACGCCTTCCACCAGACCACACCCATTCCCCCCCCCCCCACACCCCACTTTGAGGGACCACTTTCTCTTCTCCCCCAGGGTCTTTGAATGCTTCTCCGCTTTTCCCTTCTGCTTCGGCAGGCAATAAACTACTGGATCCCTACTAATGACCATTCATTCTTTGTCGTTTTGTGTGTTGGTCTTATATCTATGTGACTCGACGACATCCGTTCTAAAAGAAAAACACTTTTTTTTTTCTTTATTCGAGTTCTTCGCTAAGTTTTTGAAATTATTTAGGTGATATATTTTTCACTGCTGCTTTAACAGGGTGGCGACAGGAACTGTGAAAAAAAGTTCCCTGACTTTTCCCTGATTTCCCTGATTAAGTTCACCAAATTTCCCTGATTTACGTTACCAATGATAATGGTTTTCTTTCTTTGCTCTACTTGAAATCCATTGTATGTTTGCATAAAATGCAGTATTTTAAACGTTTTAAGTTGTGTAAAGTTGTTGAACTAAAGATATATTTTAAAAAGATGCTACTTTTTTAATAAAATGGTTAAAAAAACATATCAAGTCAATTTTTTTTTGGGGGGGGGGGGACCTACAAAACAGTATATTAATTTTTTCTACAATGGAAAGATTATAGAAAAAAAAACTACTTTACTTTCAAAAATCACTTAGCATAAGAATTTTAAGAAACTATTAAAATTACTCTTAAAAACATGTGTATTTATGATAGAACTAAAAAGTAATTGAAATTATTTTGAACTAAGTTTTCAAAGAGTATAATAATTGTTGCAAAAATAACAAGTAATAGTGAAAGAATAGAAGTAATGTAGTTATTCTTATATAACTAATTGACATATTTATGCAAAACAGATGAAACCATTCGACATCTATTCATAGGGAGTTTTTCTCTAATCAAGAACATAGGTTTTAATGAATGAATACAGCATCTTAACAGTAAAAAAATTAAGATATTTATTTAAGTACACATGTTAACTCTATTTCAAATGATTTCAGTATGTAACAAAAAAAATCTTGGATTGCTTTTGTAACAAACAACTTTGAAATGCAAGAAAAAAAGAAAAAAAAAACAATTATTTTTCAAAATATATAAAAGAAGAATACAACTTGGTTGTAAAATTAAAGAATTACTTCAGTCTGAAGAAAAGAAAACCTTTATAATCTGCGGTGACATCAAATAGTATAACGGCAAAAAACAAAGTTTTTTTTTATTGAAAGTTCAATTTTAGCAATTAAATTAAAATCGCGAAGAAGTAATTACTTTTAAGCTTTCATAGTATTAATTAAAAAACCAAAGATTTCTTCTTGAAATCGTGATTACAGTACGCTAATTACTTCGAGACAGTGGAATAAAGGCAAAGGAGCTAAGGCATTAATGAAGGCTTTCTCTTTGCCTGTATGGTTGTTTATTTTACGTAGCATTGAAAGCGTATAAGGAAATTTCAAGTCCCTAGGTAAAATAAACAACCTAACAGACATAAAAGCAATCTTAGGACGTTCATCCTGTGGTTAATAAGTAAGATTCAATACTTTGACGTTGAGGAAAACAGATGCACAAATATGCGGCAGTGCATAATCTCACCTCATTAATTTTACTTTTTTTTTGAACGGTTAATTGGCGGAAAATGCGTAGGGAATTAGAGTACTTAATTTTCTAAAGCAAAAAAAAAATTTTTTTCTTCATAAAATCAATTTTCCCTGATTTTTTGTTATTTTTTCAAAATTCCCTGATATTTCCCTGTCTTTTCCCTGATTAATAAAGTTCCCTGACTTTTCCCTGATCTCCCTGATCTGTCGCCACCCTGTTTAATATAAGCACACCGTTTGAATGTAGAAGTTATTTTGTTTAAAGAATCTGTGTAAATTACTGCATCTTATAATGGGAAAAAATGTGAGTTCTCGTTTGAAGATTCATATACATATTTCAAGAATTGTCACTGCTTGAACTTTTGTCTTAATCATTTGCGCATAACCAAGATCAAAGAGCTCTACTCAGGCCCGTGCCAAGCCTGATCAGCGCCGTTGTGCAAATATCTTTTGAGCGCCTTTATGCAGTGGCGTTCGGCAAAAATATAGTTAACAGCTGGATTGACGTTTTGTAGACCAATATGACGCAGAAAAAAAATACGTTTGGCATTTAATTTAGTTTGAAAAAAAATGTAAAAATGTGTATTTAATTTTGGATTACAGTGCACGTGTGTAATTACAGTTTCACTTCATATCTCGAACTTATTTTGAGTTCAGTAGTTCCTCTCATATACTAATGCGTTTAGGAGAAAGAAAATATTTTAAATATTAACAGCTCTAAAATACGGAAGGCATTGAATATGATATCTAAAACAAATACATTGTCCAAAGCTCTTTTTCTGACACACAAATAGTTAAAGAAAAAGGAGGGGGAGAGGAATCGAGTAATTATGGTCAGGTCGTTACTTTTTGGAACTAAAAAGTTAGCCAAAATTGTAGTCTACAATATACAAATATTACGCACAAGTAAAATATATGCAAATATACTTACAATAATTTTTATGTATGATAACATGAAATAGTCGAATTTCCGCGAGCAAAAATTAAAAATCACAAAAAGACATATTGCACAAATTATAGTACAACATATTCTCCTCAAGATCCAAAATGAAGAATAGAAAATTTCTCGCACCTCATATGCTCAGCTTCGTGTAATATTAACCCTAAACAGCATTCACGCCTCCACACGAAGAAGAAAAATGCTAATATATGCATTAACTAGCATCACGTGATTTCAGTGTAAAAGATTGCACTCTTGAAAAGCATGTTTAGACACACAACAAGGCAATAATTTTTCATTTTAGATAAGCAGCCAGAGGATTGCTTGTTTCAGTAAGCAGTGTAATTTCACCACCACCATAAGATATAATCAGGGCCTGATGAACTCACGGTCTGGTAGGTCCATGGACCTGGGCACCACAATTTTAGGAGCACCAAAATGGGGGTAAATTTCTTTATTTCTTCCCGTTTTTGAAAACTTCCACACAAAAAAATTGCAGATATTCCTGTGAGAGGGGGCACCAAATTTTGCCAGGGCCTGGGCATCACTTTGGGCTGAGCGGGGCCCTATTGGATACTGGATATAATGAAAAGTTCTTTTTTTTTCCTTCTTTGGTTGGAGAGATTCCCCCCATTTGGAACATTTTTGATTGGTAGTGAAAGGCGCCTTTTTGACTCTGGTGCCGTAGTGTGCCTCACGACCTCGCACATAAGGACGGCGCGGCCATGGATCTACTATCTTAATTCACAATGCTTTTTTCGAACTCTTAATGTTTCATTTTAGATAAAGTTTTTTTTGTTTTTTTTTACAATATCAATTTATCAGTCATTATAACTGTGAAAAAAAAGGAAAGAAGGAGACTGCGAACAAAAAAGTTCACTATGTTAATACTGTCATCAGCCAGTATCTATCTTTTTCCCAGATAATTGTTTTTTTTTTTAATTTTCATATTATTTTGTGTTCCTCCTATACTCAAGATGGAAAGGGATCACATTAGATTAATCCAATTATATATATATATATATATATATATATATATTCAATTTCATGCATTTTTTCCTCCCCTGTGACTTTAGAGCCACAGGTGAAAGTATTTTTTCTAAGAATCAACGAAGTCATGACGAATGCAGCACATCATATCAAAATGCTTCTCCTTTGAAGATTGTACATATTTCAAGAATTATCATTACTTTTATTTTCGTCTTGATCATTTGCGCATGCTCACAATCAAAGAACTCTATTCACAATTTACAATGCATTTTCCGAACTCTTTTGATGTTACATAAAGTTGATTTTTGCAAAGCGAATTTGTCTATCTTCGCAACTGCGTGAAAAAGAAATAAGACTGCGAGCAAGGAAAGTTGAGTGTGGTGATACAGCCATCAGCGAGTAATTTAGTACCTCACAACCTTTTTTCTCCGATCAATGTTTTTGGAATTTTCATATTATTTTGTTTTCCTCCAATACTCAAGGTGGAACAGGATCATATTTTATTCATTCAATTTCATGTATAAAGTGATGCTTTTCCGCCAGATAGCTATTTAAAATCCCAAGTGGATTTATTTTTTCAAAGAATCAACAAAGCAATGACGCCTGCAGCACTTCATATCAAAATAATTCTCGATAGTACAAGAAGTATCATTAGTTGAACTTTCGTCTTGATCATTTGCGCATGCTCACAATCAAAGAACTCTATTCACAATTTACAATGCATTTTCCGAACTCTTTTCAGGTTACATAAAGTTTATTTTTGCAGTGCGAATTTGTCAATCATCGTGACTGCATGAAAAAGAAATGAGACTGCGAACATGAAAGCTCAGTACGGTGATACTGTCATCAGCAAGTATGATTTAGTACATCAACAGGGGCGGATCCAGAAATTTTTGTAAGGGGGGTCAAGTTTCAATGGATATCGTTATTATTCCTACGTAAAAAAGTAGCAGTTAATCAGGGTTGCCCATCATTCCATGCAGGAGAGCGTACCGCCTCATATGCTACGGAGTACTCCCCCCCCCCCCCCCCCCCCGAAGCCAAAACCCATTCAAATTACCTCCCCTCCCCCTAAATTTTCAATGAAACAGCCTGAGCCATGGATCATATTCCCTCAAACTTTCATCAAAAGTCACATTTCTTTCGGCAGATATGCTGGTCATGTCACCGTAAGCTTTGGTTATATGAGATAACATCTATAAATAGTAGGAAAAAGCACACATGACACGCACAACATGTGGTTTGAGGGGGAGGAGAACTGGAAAAAAAGTTAAGCTCATTAGAGAAATTTGCGCTTTTGAAAATGAACAAAGAAATCAAAATAGCAATACCTCAGTAAACAAATCCAGTCAATTCTTTGAATTATGACGCGCTAAAAAGAACTACCTTACAGAACCGAGCAAAAAAAGAAAAATGTTGACATTGATTCCATGTACTATTTTTTCGGATGTAAAGAATTGAAGTTTAATAATAATCATAATGACATTCTTCTCACAGGGGGTCAGCTAACCCTTTGACCCTCCCCTGAATCCGCCCTTGTACCTCACAACCTTTTTTCTCCGATTTTTTTTTTTTTTTAATTTTCATATTTTGTTTGCCTCCAACACTCAACATGGAGCGGGATCATATTCGGTTCCTTCGATTTTATGAATAAATTGGTGCTTTTTTTCCGCCCAAATGGCTCTTTAAAACCCCAATTGAAAGTATATTTTTTCAAAGAATCAAGAAAGCAATACGAATTTTGCAGGGCGAATTTGTCAATCATCATGACTGCATGAAAAAGAAATGAGACTACGAGTGTGGTGATACTATCACAGTAATTTAGGGCTACAGTACTCTTTCCTCGCTCTTTTTTTTTTCTTTTTTTTTTTTTTTTTTTGAATTTTCATATTATTTTGTTTGCCTCCAATACTCAAGATAGAACAAGATCATATTTGCTTCATTCAATTTCATGTATAAAGTGATGCTTTTCCGCCAGATAGCTATTTAAAACCCCAAGTGGAAGTATTTTTTCAAAGAATCAACAAAGCAATGACGCCTACAGCACTTCATATCAAAATAATTCTCGATAGTACAAGAAGTATCATTAGTTGAACTTTCGTCTTGATCATTTGCGCATGCTCACAATCAAAGAACTCTATTCACAATTTACAATGCATTTTTCGAAATCTTTTCATGTTACATAAAGTTTATTTTTGCAATCCGAATTTGTCAATCATCGTGACAGCATGAAAAGAAATGAGACTGCGAACAAGAAAGTTCAGTATGGTGATACTGTCACAGTAATTTAGGGCCACAATACTCTTTTTCCTTGCACATTTTTTTTTTTTTTTTTTTGAATTTTTGTATTATTTTGTTTGTTTCCAATACTCAAGATGGAACGATATCAATTCATTTGATTTCATGTATAATTTTTTCTCACCTTTTGCACTTTGTTTCCCCACTTTGGATAAACAAGTCTTCTCGTTTGCGTACAGCAAATGAGACTGGGAACAAGAAAGTTCCTCATAGTGATAATTACTTTGGCACATAAATTGAGTGCCTCACTGTCTCCCCTTTCGAATAATGCTTATTTAATTTTGTGTCTTTTGCAATCTATTTTTTCCTATAATTCTCGCGATTGAATATGATCATACATTTGATTCATTGAATCGATGCATTTTTTTTTTTTTTTTGTCATATGACAGTTTTTCGAAAATATTAACAAAACCATGTTCCTTCCTTTTTTTTAAGAAAATTTTTTTTCTTGTTTCATGATTGATGGCAATCTTTTTACAATAGCGTAGTTGTTGGTACACGTAAATATTTTTCGAGACGCTTTTATGATAGATAACGTTTTTCATTTGTATACTGTGCTACACATATTGTTTAATGCCACTCTATTTTCATAAGAAATGTTATTAATTTCCTACTATGTGAACAAAATGTTTAAATAACAGAGAGTGTCAAACTGAAAGAAAAAACATTCTTTGCCTCAAGATCAAGAAATAAAATTTTTATGATACGGAAATTCCTAAATACCACTTGCTGACTATTTTAAACCACTGTACGCTTTCTTACACTTTATTCATTCTTTCGAAGTATATTTAAACCATTAGAGTTCAATTACTTACGTTTTATTATATGCATTGGTAAAATTTGTGAACATATAATTTTTATTCTTTTAACAATAGGCTCAATGAATTGAAATTATCTTAAAATGTTGATGAATAGGCACATCGACGAAAGTTTGAATTGAAGTAGGCTTTTATCCAAGAAAAACAGTAAAATTCCCAATTTGCATTCAGAGCGTGATAAAGGGCTTTTGTACGCAGCAACATAGCTTTTCTCAGATTTAATTTAAGCGTTGATTCTGCATGCAACTGTCAAAAATACTAAGCTCTGCAATAATTTGCTTTTAGCATTACTGAGAGGTGTCATTTCATTCTAATTATTTAGTACACGTGTATAAATAATGAAAACCTTAGTGGGTATTTATCAGTGGCGCACACAAGGGTCCAGGGGGTCAGGACCCCTCCCATAGGTCCTGCTTTTTCCCCCGATTGATTACGATTCTATATTTTGTGCGTGAAATAATTTCAAACAAAGGTAACAATAACTTCTGTTTTAATAAGTGAAAAAATAAAACCCTCATGTTAAGAGATTTAAAATATTGTGCACTTAGCCTATGAGAAGAAGAATGGGGATTATAAATGAATACACAGTAATAACTATGTTTTTAGTTTTGTGATTACTAATTGAAATGAGATCTTTTGAACTTGAATTCATTTTTTAATTATGAGAAAAATAAAAGCGTAAATTATTTAACTTCTGGTTATTTCTTTACTTAATGCTAATTATTTATTCATTAGCTTATTTTTTACTGTTTTTTGTTCTCGGGAATCGATAAAATTAAGTCAATATGTTTGACGGCGTAATAATGGAATGAGACTTTCGACCTTGGACCCTCCCTTTAAAAAAATCCTGTGCGCCACTGGTAATATGGTATCCTTCTGATCACTAACAAGACAACAGCATTTTTTTTCTCTTCCTGTTTTCTATCGTGCCAACATGCAGATTCGTCAGTTTCTTTCTTTCCTCTTTTGATGCGCAGAAAATTCATAGACAAAACAAAAGCATAATTTTCTAATTAAAAACTGCACAGAAAATCCTTGTACAGGGCGTGAGTGTTTTCGAAAGATTTACTCTTTATGCTTTTTTTATTAGTAGTAACATTCATCAAACTAGCAATCAGCAAACTTAACTACACAACTACCAAATGTTTTTATTTTATGCTCACACCGACATCCGCAGAAATTCTTCGACATTTTTCTATGATTGTTTTGCTTTTCTTTTCAAGAATAGTTTCAGAAATTTCTGTAAAAAGCAAAGCAATCTTTTATCGATTAAAGTTATAAAGATCATCAGTGTTCCGCTCGCCCCCTCCCCCTCAATTATATATTGAAAAATACATAAATGAATGAACTGAACCAATAAATATAAAACAAATTTTTAAAAAATGAAGATTATGCCGCCCATGAATTGCAAAACAAATACAGAATTCGATTCGAAGAGTAAATGTAAAGAATTGTCCCACGATTCCAAAGTTTTCAAGTAAAAGTGAGAAGGGTGGTAGAATAGAATAGGAGAATTGGATTCTTTTTTCTTCACCCTCACACTCGTGAGTTCTTTCCGCTACGCCGATCTGTTGTCGTGGTGGGAAACAGGCCGGAGGGGGGGACATGTTTTGGAACAGAATCCTTCTAAGCTCTCTGCCCTCGTCCGACCGCAAAAGAGTACCAATGGGGACAGCTTAGATTTACGACTGTCCTTTCAACAACTCAATGATTGACGTTGTCCATCATGAAATCTGACCAATTAGCGGTGCAAAAAAAAATCGAGTTAGACCCTCCCAGATACACCCCCTGTGTTGCCACAGATTTCGTGGAATCCGATTTTACGGAGAGGTTTAGAAGAGCCTTAAGTTTTAACATTAGACCGATGATGCATGCGTGTCCCTTTGGATAGTTTGTTTGGATTAATCGAAAAATAACAAACTGAACATAATTGAACTTTCTGACTTCTCATTGTATGATAGTATTTGAGTGCTTAATTAATCATTTAACCGTTAGTTTTATAGAAGTGTAAACATTGAACCTTATACCTAGAAAGACGGCCGATGCCAGTGGCTACTGAAGTATTTTAAAATACTAATAGAGAAAATTATACTGTCTCCTACATACTGCAGCATGAAAAAGTGCTATTCACTATAGCTTCACCTTTATCATCCTATTTTTGCAGTTGGGTAAAATTTTAAATGCCAAATACTGCCGACTGCTCCCCAGGCAGATGGTTGGGATTGCTCTTTGAAAGTGAAACTAACACTTTACAATTTAGCATTCAGAGACAACATTACATAAATTATTATGGATTCAGTTCATATTAAGTTATTACATGAGATGCATGTGGTATGTGGATTCACTCAGGAAGAAATTTATCCTACCAGAAACATAAAACGTACATAAATGCTAGTCTCTCTTCCACAATTGAATTGTGAGATCTCATGTAAAACCAAGACGGTTGTTTTAGTATCTTGGGAAGCAACTACGTAGGGGTATCAAAAAGTAAGGTAACAAGAACTCTGACGGGTGTGCAAATTATCCGTATGAATAAAAATCCCTCTGAAGGGAATGGAAACAATCACAGAATTCAAACGGTGTCGGTAGATGTAGCTGGTAGGCCGGGTAACATGACAAAATTTGAGTTAGAAGATGGCCGCCTTGACAGAAGCATGGTCTGCAATTGAAATAAGAAGTGTGATACGGTTTTTGCGCTTAAAGAAAAATTTCACCAGCTAAAATTCATCGACAATTGGTGGAATTGTACAGTATCACTGTTACGTCCCCAATGCCCGACGGCATATGGCCACAACTATGCGGGATTTGTTGGAGCGTTTTCGGTGGCAGATATACTAGAAAAACACTCCTTACAGTCCCGACCTCGCACCAAGTGATTTCCATCTCTTCAGACCGTTAAAGAAACACTTTCAGGGGTCTTTCCAGGATTTTTCACAGGGGTCTGTTTTTTGTGAAAAATCAAATTTTGGGAAAAATGAATTAATTTTGTGAAAAATCAAATAAATTTGCAAAAAAAATGTTTTTTTTTGTTAAAACGAAGTTTTAGAATTTAGAGAGGGCACAAACTGCATCATTTAAACTTAAAGTTGAGTGTTTTCCTCTTCTATGTTGAGAATATCATTTTGGGGTATTTTTCTAGTATTTGGGAGGGCGGCATCACTCTCTCAAGTATCAATATTTATCTACCATTCTACATTATGTTAAATTATGTTAGAAATATTTTTGAACAGTATTTAAAATAATTGTAATAAAAAAAAAAAATCACACAAGGGTTCAGCATTTAATTATTTGATTTAAGACACTCTTAAAAAGCACAGAATTTCTTTTAAAACTTACAAATTCCGCAATTCTGATTTTAACAAAAATAAAAAGATTTTATTTGTTTACCTCTTAACAAAACGTACTAAACATCAAAAATTCGAAAAATCGGATTCCCATAGTGGATGCAAAGAGATCAGAATTCTCAAAGTGAAGGCATCAAAAGTATAAAAACTGTTTGTAAAAGAAATATTTTTGATAAAATTATTTAAAATTGCATTTTAGAGTCCTATGATAAATATATCATTAATATCTCTAGACACAGTTGAAGCAAAAAAAACAAAAAAAAAACAAGCCACCAATTCAGCACTTTAATTTTTGACTCATAAAAGAAAATGAAATTTTGCTTTAAAAACTTGAAATGAGCGTTATATTAAAAAAAAAGAGAGACTTTTCATTTATTTGCATTCTAATAAAGCGAAGTTAGCTTGAAAAAAGAACAAAATATGATTCTCATATTGGATGTTTAAAAGATTGCATTTTTCAAAATGTAGACTTCTAAAGAAAAAAAAATAGGTAAGTAAAAGAGAGCCTGTCACACACCTTGTGTTACTGTTTATGTTGCTTAATAACTTGTTTATTTAAAGTATATACGTATTTATTTTTCCTTCACAAGTGTCTCAAATACTAATTGTTTAAGTATATTTAATTTTTTAACATTGTGTTTCAGTTTGTTTTAGTAGGACAAGGAGTCATGTCACGCAATAAATTCTCCCCTCCGTTACCTAAACACAAAATGCCAATCCTCATTAACACGCGGCAGTAATGACATCACATTTTATTTTCCATGATACAAGGGAGCCATCTTGTTTATTTTCAGCCATAGTTTAAGTTGTGAGAGTTTTGTCGAAAAACAAGAAGATAGATTTTGCTTTAAAAACTTTGTGTGGTTATTCTGACTTCTCACCTCCGTGCACTTTAATTTCAGGGATATAAATTTATGAGAAAAAAGAAGTGAACATGTTTTCATAGGTTTAACATGTGTAGATTATAGCAGTGAAGAAAAAAAAATTCCCCTGAAGAATGTATCTATTAGGCCTTTTTATTAATGGAAAATTCCTCAATTCCTCACCTCCGTGACAGACCTTATCAATGTCATTATTTCTGAGATGAAAATAAATGATGGAGGGAAAATACACCAATAATAGGCATTCTATCAAAATTATAAATTGTCAGTATATCCTGAAAATTACTAAATACTATTTTTTAACAAACGTTTGAAACTACTAATTAAGCAGTACTTTAATTAATAAGAGCTTAATATTATTTTCCCACTATTCATTAAAATAGCTGATTGTTTGCATAATTAACAAAATTATTTACAATTTGATAATAAATTGGCCTTGATTTTTAAATATTTAAAGGTTTCTTTTCTTTTTCCCTGAACAAGGCATTTTTTAATTTTTTTTACTTAAGAGTAAAATAATTGGAACTTAGCTGGACCATTGTTTATGGTTACTTCTAGTACGTAACACTTTCACGTAAAAATGAAAAAAAAAAGAAAGAAAACACAAGGTTTCGAAATTGAAAAATGTTTGCGTTCAAAAGATAAGTTTTCTGGAGAATGACCTATACGTACCAGTCATTACTATGCTAGTATGTTGCTCTGTGATCGTTAAGTCACTATATTTTTTATAGAAATAAAGATGTCTAATATTAATTTGGTCACTATATTATTGCGAAAAAAACTGAATAGGAACCACAATTTATGTTCAAGTTGTTAAGTAAGTGCTTCACAAGATACTAACTAAAACAACTGATTTAGTTTTACATGTGACCTCAGAACTTTTAAGGGCGGAAACAAGACTTTCACATGTTTAATATTTTTGGTGGACTTTCATTTTCTTTTATAGGTAATACTTCCTAATACAATGGATATCAGTTGGAAATTAAGTAAATAAGGGGATATTTCTTATTAGAATTTTGGTAGGATTGCCAAATTTTGGAAAACTTTTCGTTTTTTTTTTTTGTCAATAAAACATAAGCCAAAATACATTAGCTCTTGATATTTGGACGTCAAGAAAACTGGCGACAATGAGGAAAATTGCCAAGAATCCTACCAATTGAAAATTTTCCCCTCATTGGAAAAGCCATAATACCTCAAAACTAACTTTAACAGTCAACTTCAATAATCTATAAATCAGTGCATTTGTCAAATTTTATGGCATTGCCATTTTCTTTTATCTTGTATTCAAAACTAAATGTAACAATGCTAAACTCCTACTGACTAAGACTGGTCCCGTCAGTCTTTCTAGGTATTCGGCAAATTTCAGTCGTCCTAGTGTTAAAGCAAGAAATAGTTGAGAAGATTAATTTTTCTCAATAGTTGTTTTACAGCCTTGCAATGCAAATATATATATATATATATATATATATATATATATATATATATATATATATATATATATATATATATATATATATATGTATACCTTTGAACTTCTCTGACTCTGTTGACTACATAAAGAGCTCAAACTACTGGCACTATCACATCTCTCTAATGCTTTAGACTTAGCTGAGTTTTCTGTTTGATTGGCTGCCAAGTCATTTTTCAGTGTTGAAGCATGTCTGAAAAAGAAACATACAAAAAATTATTCACTCAAAGCAAATGGTGGGTTCAATTGTTAAAAGTAAATTTCAACCATTTTTGTGGCTTTTGATCAAGACATTTATAGATAGTAGTGATGCACATATTTTATACCTTATGTATAAAAGATATAAATATATAATATAAGAAAGCATATCATTAATCAAGAAATAATATGTATCCCTTACAGAAAAGAATGTACTGTAATTTAATACACTTTTATGTAGCCATTTGTTTGAAATGAAATGGGAATAGTAAACAGAAAAAGAAAAGGCAAAATGAGTACTGAAATTTCAACACTGGTAATAGAAGAAAAAAACAGGCATAGAGAGAAGAGTGAATAATATTCTGCACAAGTTGTGTATAAAGTACAAATAACAAGGGGAAGCTACAGTGGATGAATTTTGATGACATGTTTCTTAGAATAACCATGAAAATGTGTTAAAACTTTTTTTTTTTTATCTTTTAATCAGATTTATACTAGAGAAACTTTATAACAAAGCTTATTACAATCCTTGTCGTAAGGAATAAGATACATTCTTTTATCTTGTTTTTATGAATAACCAAGAAATAAAAATGAGGTTATTCTTCACTATGTTTCTAAATGGTGATTCTTCACAATAGAGTACTAATCCACTTTAAAAGTTGAATGGGAGTAAATATTTATTTGCATTATTTTTCGAAACTACGTTCAACAATCTGAGCCCTAGCAAACATTACAACCATGGGAGATAAGTGTCCCATATTTAAATTATTTTTCGAGAAAATGAAATAAAAAGCAATGCTTGTTTTACTAAAGAAAAATACTGTTTTTTTCCTATCTGAGTTCTGTCTATTTGAAGTTCATAAGAATGTACAAAATTTTCTGGAAAGTTACCATACACACATAGGCGGATTTAGGACTGAGTTCCTGGGGGGGCAGGATTTTTTTTTTTTTTTTTTGGAGCAACATTTTTAATTGCCATCCCCCCCCCCCTCCCATATTTTTGTCTGTTTTCTGTGATGCGTAAGGCCATTTTTTACTTTTTTATGTGTTGTTTTCATTACTGAGTGTAATCATGCTGTCCTTTTTAAATTGACCTCAAAGGAGAGGGGCTCCCAGGTAGCATTAACTCATCGGATTTTGCTCGGCCGATCATCGACTCCTCCTAAACTCATCGCGTAATGCACGCTGATATCGTTGCGATCAGAATCCGAGAACGGTTTTCGATGAGCTGTTTTTTATCGGAAAACTATATCGTTACGATCAAATTTTCCGATGAAAATTTGCCGAGCTGCATTTCATCGGAAAAAGAGATCGTAACGATCAAATTTTCCGATGAAAATTTGCCGAGCTGCATTTCATCGGAAAAAGAGATCGTAACGATCAAATTTTCCGATGAAAATTTGCCGAGCTGCATTTCATCGGAAAAAGAGATCGTAACGATCAAATTTTCCGATGAAAATTTTCCGAGCGAAATTTCATCGAAAAACGAAATCGTAACGATCAAGTTTTCCGATGAAAATTTGCTAAGCTACATTTCATCGGAAAAAGAGATCTTAACGATCAAATTTTCCGATAAAAATTTGCCGAGCTACATTTCATCGGAAAAAGAGCTCGTAACGATCAAATTTTCCGATGAAAATTTGCCGAGTTACCTTTCATCTTAAAAAAAGTAGGTCGTTTAAATTTTCCGATAAAAATTTTCCCAATCTAAATTTTTTGGAAATCTCCCAACTGTTAAAATAGGATAAATTTTATTATTTGAGTATCCGACTATTGATCAAACGTAAGGCTATACGAATCAACATTCAAGTTTGAGAATCGGAGGAAAAATGACTGAGACTTTGACTCCGAATCCGACTCCTGGATTTTGGAAGGGTTTTTACTTCAATTTGCTGCAAAATCAATTCAACTTTAACTCCACGATTCCAACGCCGATTACCTCACTGGAATTGCGAACAAAATGAGACTCCGACTCTTGAATGATTTCTCTCTATCTCCAAAACAATTCCACTCCTGACTCCCAAAATTACCGACTCCGACTCTTCACTAGCTGGCGCCATAAGTATATTCACTGAATAAAATTCTCACTTTCCGTTCAGAAATCTGTCATGGCCTTGCCACCCGATAGATGGCGCCACAAATGATTTTCCTTTTAGTACATTATTTTCCGCCATGGAGCGAGCATAACTTGTCTAGTGGTTAGCATATGAATCTCTTATTCCAGAGGACTAGGGTTCGATTCCCGGCTAGAGCGATTAAGATTGAACTCATGAATCACGCTCATCAAAAGTTGTTAAATTAGAAATTAATTAAACAAGTTATTAAAAAATAATATATATTAAGTAATTCCCAAATGACGTCATCCGAAAATACCCCTCCTGCAAGTTTTCTTCCCACTGTTATTTTTTTTCCCTCCTTGCTTGTCCCTATATCGTAGTTGTTACTACTTCTCATCGTATTTTCATCCTAAATTCATCGCCTCGGAACGACAGCACTGCTCGTATATTGCTCCAAATTTCATCGTATTTTCATCCAAAATTCATCGCCTCGGAACAGCACTGCTCGTATATTGCTCCAAATCTCATCGTATTTTTATCCAAAATTCATCGCCTCGGAACAGCACTGCTCGTATATTGCTCCAAATCTCATCGGTATAGGGAGCAAAATTCATCGGATTCCGATGATCGGATTCTACTATTGCCGATGAGACATATTGGAGCAATTTCCGATGAAAACTCATCGGAATCCGATCATCGGCCGATCATCGACCGATCAAAGTTTGATCGGATTTCGATGAACGGCCGATCATCGGCCGATGAGTTGATGCTACTCGGGCTGGTATTAAGAGAGTAACGCAGTGCTCCCTTTTAAGTGGGATATAGAATATCACCAGTTTTAGGGGGCCAGGGGGTTACTCCCACGGAGGAAATTATATAAAATGGATATAAAATTCTGCATTTTGAAGTCTTATAAGGGTTAATTGGAAATAATAGGCAAATATTTTTTTTTTTTTTAAGTTTTATGCTTTAAAAGTGCTTTGTGATGCAAGTTAATACTTTAAAAGAAATGGTGCACAAATTTAGAGAATAGGTATCAAGAGAGTAACATACTACCCATTTGAACAATTCTTAATTTATACACTTGATAAGAAATAAAATTGAAGCACACTTTGCTTTCAAAAACTTGTCTAATTATTTTCAAGGTTTGGTTGGTTAGATTGTGTTTTTGGTTCAAGAGCCCTTGTAGGTTATACTGCGCCCATTCTTTTCAGGGATTTTAGAACCTATCAATAATTTGCACTTTCCAGCTTCTGAAATTGAGTAATAGATTATACACTTGTACAGTATTGTTCAAACTTTGTAAGAAACCGCTATTTTAAGTTTAAAAGAAAAAATAAACTTTAATTTCCTATTCAAAAAAGAAAAAAATCATGATTTTTTTTGTTATAAGATTTTGGAAGATAAGTTGTTACTATATAAACTCCTCCCGAAACTGGGGAGCATTGTCCCCTTTGCCCCCCCCCCCCCGATAAATTCACCCATGCTCTTCTGAACTATTCAAAAACGAAAAAATAATGATTTTTTTTTTAATTTTTGGAAGATGTGTTGTTACTACATAAAGTCCTCAAAAACTGGGGGGGCATTGCCCCCCTCTGACCCCCCATAAATCCGCCCATGCATACACACAGTATTATAGTAGTGTATTATGCCTTAAAAAGCATCATTAAAACTAAAGTAAGAGTACCGAGACATTAAAGAAACTTTAAAAAATTTTAAAACGAAGAAGAAAAATTTTACAGAACATAACTTCCTGTGAAAACCACTTTTTACATTAAAACAATACCCCTTCCAGCACACTCATGGCGCCATCTACTGGTATTTTTATTAAGCAATTGTAAAATTGATACTATTAATGAAATTGAAGGACAAGACTTAATTAAACTGAATATGTAATGTAACAAATACTAACAATAGGGAAATGTTGGAGTTAGACATTTTTTCCGACTTTTTTTTCTCCGCAGAAAACAAATAAGCAAGCTTGTACAATAAAGCTGACATGCAATAGATGACAAAAATACAAAATAATGAAAAATGAAAAATTTGCAGTTATTTCACTTTACTAGCCCACGGCAGTATAAATAGTGTGTATACAAAACATCTATGATTTCTGCATTCCATATAAAATCCCTGTACATAATAAAAATTCTTGGCACTTTTATATGTCTCATGGATTGGTTTATAAGTCTTAGTAACTAACGCAATGGATGATTTTTAATGTCCCAAGCAACTGTGCCGTAAAAAGTTCAATGCTTTAAGAGAGCTTAGTTTAAAAAGAGACTTACATCCAAATTTTTGCAAAACCTATAAATCAGAATTTTTTAAATTAAAACCATTTAGAAATACTGCATTGATATTCACATTACTTATTCTATTAATGCCTTGATTTTTCAACCATCACAAGAAAAAAAGTAACTTTGTACTGAAGAAACGAATATTAGAAGCAAAAAAAAAAAAAATTGGAAAGAACTGCAAACACTTGTTTTTGGATTAAAAGATTTGGATCTTCTTTAACAATAGGAGCTCTATTGGCTCCCTTGAAATATGATTTTCAATATCTCATTTATCTTAATCTTGTATGGCCCTACAGAACATAAAAGTCTAATCAAAAAGTTAAGGCCTGGCATTTTTTATTTTTCCTCAGAGGATATATACTATAAAAACACTTATTTTTTGCAAATCCTTGGTAATTGCAAAAGTATAAGCTTTGCAAAATATATTTTTATTATTATTTTTTTTTTAGAAAATCACTTTATTTCATTAAAATTATGGTTCGTGAAAACAAGTGCTTTACAATAATCAATGAATGTTGTATCAAAAGGCAACAAAAAACATGCCCACATATATGCTAATAGATTAATTTCTCAAAGAGGGAGAGAAGACAACTGTCACTTCTGACTCCCCCCCCCCCAAAAAAAAAGAATGGGTCTGGAAAGGATTAATCAATGAAAGGAAATTTTGCAGAAATTTCCCATCTGGAATTAAGCCCTAGCTTTAATGTTTAAAACAGGAATTTCAATCTATAATTATAATAAAATAAAATAAGATGTTTGTGTGCGTGTGTGTGTGTGGCGCGCATCCCGGGAAAACGGTAAGGCCTAGAAAGATGAAATTTGGTATACAGGTGTAGTTTTTGCTGAAGTTGTGCTCCTCGGGCTTCGATTTTTGATATTTTAATTAGAAAAAAAGTTATTTAATGTTTTATGTTATTTTTAGCACTTTTTAGTACTTTTAACCTCACAGACCCCGAACTAATCGCGCCCGACAAATATTTTTTGTACTATAGTGTCGGAAATTTAATTTTAAATATGATGAACAAAAAATTTTTGAAGATAGAGCAGTTTTTGTATTTTTTTAAATATTTGAAAAAACCTTCATTTTGCATTTTTTTCTGGGTTTAATTTTTTTCTAAACGCATCCCATGAAAAATATAATAGCCTCTTTTCTACAATTTTTCTACATAGTAGCCAGAACATTTCATCCTCTACAGAAAAAAAAGTTTTCAAAAATATTCAAAAGTTTTTTTTTTACAATTTTTTAAAGGTAGAACGAAGATATGAGCTATCGCTTCACCGAAGATCAGCTGTCGCTGACCGCTTCGAATATGACGTAACGCACCCACGTGATCTAACTGAAGTATGTAACTTGCTTTTTTTATTTTCTTCCTTTCGAAGGATTCATTCGGTTTTTTTTCTTTCCAGGTATTTCATTTGTTTCTCTCCTCCCCCCCTCGGATGTTTTGTTAAACATTCTATTTCGGTTAATCAGACGGACCACATCGGATCGTTTTGGTCCCAGTCACTTTTTTTTTTTTTTGAATTTCAATAAAAACAATGATTTTTATACTTTGGCAAACTCCGGGTACCACAGAGACACCAATTTTTTGTGTTATTTTAATAAATAAGTAAACGTGCTTTTTTGCATGATTTTCTTTTTGTTAGGGAATAAGATTGGAGGTTAGATCAAAATAAATAGAGATAGATGAGAAAATTTAGAGATTGATCGAATAGGTAGATAAATATACATTGAGTGTACAAAAAATGTTTTTTTTTTCGAATTAATACTTTTTTTCTTTGAAAAAAAGGTTGTTAATTACTATTAGAGGTAAATTTGCATGGATCTAGAGAAAGATAAATCTACAGGTCGATGTACAGTGAGAAATAGACAGACCCGTTATTTAAAGAACAACAACGGGGGAGGGGGGGCGCCACTACGATTTGAAAACATAATGCTTTCACATAAAAATGGAAGCGATTTTTGTTATTTTACGACTTCTTGGCGTAAAATTGTGAATGACAAGTAAGCCAAACGGCCGCCGTAGGCAGCTGCTTGTATATAAATAAAAAAAGATTGTTAATTACTGTCAGAGGTAGATACGCATAGATCGTATAGATAGATAGACAAATGCAGAGATCGATATAGTAGATGGACAGCAAGAAAGTGACATGCCCGTCATTTAAGGAACTTCAACGGGGTGTCAATGCCCCCCCCCCACACACACTATGACTTTGAAAAAACAAATCTTTCAAGTAAAAGTGGAAGTGGTTTTTTTTTTGTTATTTTTCGACAAAATTTGCATGAAGAGCAAGCCGTTTGTGTCTCCCCTCCCCCTCCTTTAAAAATATTCCAAACGACGGAACTGTAGATAGATCTAGAAAATACTTTATTTAAATTAATAATGATATAGATATAGATTGATTGATACCGCCACGAAACTTATTTAAGCAGCCGCCGAAGGCGGCAACATTGGCGTAAAAAGGCAAATGATAATATTGATATATAGAGAAAAACATTGATTAATACCGTCGCTAAATTGTCTAAGCAGCCGCCGAAGGCTGCAACCCTGGCGTAAAAAGGCGGACCAGCTGGTCGCCAAAGGCCGCTAGTAATTAATAAAAATAAAATGTAATTTAAATGATAAATAAATGATTACAAACAATCTACATATTTTCATAAAATTTAGTATGAAATTTTCCCATGCATAAAGAAATGCAATAAAAGTGTTTCAAATTACTTTTTTCAAACAAAGTACATATTTGAGTCATGAAGGGTTAGGGATATTAAATTGGATGAACAAGGTTCAAATAAAGCTTATAGAAAGATAAATAGATTTTTAAAATTAAATTAGACTTAAAAGACGAAAAATGTATTTGGAACAAAAGGAAATAAAATCAGATTATTTAACAGCTAATTTTGTTAGGATAACATGATATTAAATAAAACTACTTCCATTTAATGGATTTAGCAAAACCAATGTTGATAATCATGAAATTAGTACAGAGCATTCTTCCACTAGAGAAAACTAGTTTATTTCTCTTGATATAACTTTAGAAAATTGGAAAACAAAAATTTTATAAAAAGTATAAACTGTTCAAGGGATAGTGTTCACTTTTATGAATCAATATTATATACAAGCATAAAGAATTTTTATGATTAAATTCACATAAAAGTACTTCATGTTTTGTTAAAATTGTCATTAATTTCTGGAAATTACCTAGTTTTGAAAAGAAAAAAAAAATATGCCCCCAGTAGTTTATCTCAATTATTTCATCAAATTGCCATAGCTTGTAGCATCACCTGTATAACTTAAATAACACTTTGAACACGTTATTATTAGTAAAATTGTTCATTGCATGCATGGAGATCAAAAACATACTAATAATATTCTTCTACACAGTTGTAGCTTCTTTTCAAATTTGTATTCTCCATTCCTAATATTTTTTAAATCTCCCCTTAAAAGGCACAACATACACTCTATTTAAAAAATTGATGCACCCAGAAAGAAACCAAAAAGTAAGTAAAATTGTGTTCCATTCCGACAACCGATTCTAAGGTGCATCGATTTTTTGATGTAAAATATATATGAAGTAAAATATTTGAAAGAAAGGAAAAAAAACTTTTTTAAGGTTATAAATGCTTGTTTAGATAATTCCCAATTTATTTCTAATCTGCTATAACAATAATTCTGCCTTGAACTGAGGAAATTTTCAACTAAAATTGATAATTCGACTTACAATATGGCAAACAACCTACATTTTGGATGATAACACTTTACGAGGAAATGATATATCTTGTTATCAGGCACTTACTAATCATTATTTCAAATTTTTGAATAATCTCAAAGACATCAAATTTTTGGAAGATAAACCAACAGAATTAGTTTTTCTACTCATGAAATTCGCACAATAAATAATAAAAAGCATTATTTTTCCATTATTATGTAAATAAAATACATACTAGCCCTAGACCAGTAAAAACTATAAAAAAGAGTAAAAAAGCGCAAACATCAAATACATAACATATCAGAGTTTTACCAGAATATACAAATAATACTTATTTTCATCAATAATTTTCCATAACTGAAAGAATCATTAAAACTTACTCTTTTGTTCTTTTCTCCTCCAATGTTCGCGAAGAAACTTTTGGCTTCTTTGACAGTTGCTTTTCTTTTTCTTCAGTTTTTCTTTTTTTAGGAAGTTTATCAACATTATCACAAAGAACATTATCTGATGAACTTTTTATACTACTTTTAACATTTACACTGGAAGTGGGTTTCACTTTAGGTAATGGCATTGAATCACTCGACTTAGAACTTTTCTCTGTTTTTGACGAAACAATTTTATTATTTTTGTTATTTTTAGATGGAAGAGCTGTCCTAGGTTTATCTTTAAAGTCTTTTGGTTGAGTACGCTTATTGACACTTTTTGTTGCTTTTTCAAGCATATCTTTTGATTGAGACTTTGAATCCTCATCAACATTTTGTGGAACAGATGTACGAGGTTTAGAAACTTGTTTGTTTTCAACATTGGAAACTTGTGCTGCCAAAGGAAGTCTGGTGATTTTATCTAAAGGAATGCAAACCATGATCTTAAATGGAATGGCACATTCTGATGTGATGGTAGGAAATAATGAATCTTGTGGAATGGGAGACAACAACTGAGGTGGAGGCTCCAAATGAATAGGAAGATTTTCGATGGTAGATTTTGATTTTGTAGGTTTTTTGGAATTTCTTTTTTTATTTCCCGAGTTCTGCCCAGAGGATTCTGATTGAGAGGTATTGGAAGCTCTTTCACTACATCGTACAGAACGACGAAGCTTTTCTTTACCTTTCTCAGAACCTTCAGCGGGTCTACTCGGACTTTTAGAAGAAAGACCTTGGAATTCTGGAGGACTTCTAATATCAAGTGAGTCTTTTTTAGCATCATAAATAGGCGATTTTTCAGGAGAAGTACTTTGTAAAAAGTTTTCTATAGCAAATTTTTTCTTCTTTCGCTTAATCTCAGATTTCTTTAACTCTACTGGCTGTTTGGGTGAGCTTTTTGGAGCTTTTTTAACTTTGGATGTATTTTTCGCTGCAGTCTCGACTAAATTGGCACTTTTTGCTGTTTCTTTGATTTTAGAAGAATTTTCAACATCCTGCTTTGTTTTTACATCCGGCTTTGAACGCCTTTTAGGCTCCTCCTTTGGCTCTTGTTTTGCGGAACTTACAGGTGGAGTAGATTTTGTATTTTGTTTTGTTTCACCAGGCACACGACATGATCTTGTAGGATGTTTAGGTTTATTGGTTGAAGTTTTTACACTTGAAATGCTAACTTTCTGACCATTTTCACTATTATCAGAAATGACAGATTTGTTTTTCTTGGTATTTACATTGGGTGTAGAATGTTTTTGCCTGGTTTTAATGGTATAATTTTCATGGGCAGAGTCTGATTTTTCAGAAGGCACAGAGCTTGATACAGTCATAACTGCATCATTTTTCACTTCATCCTTAGAGGCATCTTGCAACTCTTTAGAGGCACTGGGTTCACTTTCGTTTTGATCAAAAGAATGCACCATGTGAGAAGACGAGACTTTAGAACTACATGAATCCAACTTAGGCTTACTTGTACGTATTTGATTTTTACTTTTTTCATTCTGTGGTTTACATTTTTCATCTACTGAATCAGATCTATTTTCCTGGGCATCAAAATGTTTGCTAGGTTGAGAAGATTGCAATGGTGGTGGTGGCAACGGGGAAACAAATGGAGATAATTCTACAGATATTGAAGATTCTTCTTTTTTACTTTCAGTGGGGTTTTGATTTTCGCTAGTCTCTGTCACATCTTCTTTAACAGGATATGATGGAGAGGGGGGAGTTCTTGGCCCACGAACAGGAGGTGCAGAAGGGGCAACTGGGTGCATAGGTGATGGTATGGGACTTAATATTTCATTTCTAATCACAGGTGTATCAAGCTCTAAGAAACCAGTAATTGGATCTGCGACAGGGCTAAAAAGATATACAAGAAATGTTAAAATAAGGATATGCCTTAAACAAATGATATATAAATAAAGATACTTTTGATATTAATTAAAAAATGACAATGCAAAACTACTAAAAAAAATTAAGCCTATTACCCTCGAAGAATTCCATTCATCGAGTTATCATCCAGAGTAAAGGATTCTCTTTCATCAACAGGTGCCAGTATTGGTTCTTCTTTTACAGCTGTGCTGCTATTTGTACTAGTATCTAATGGTAAAAATGCTGGGGAATGATTTCTTCTTGTTTCATCAAAGAAATTAGACAGTCCCCACATCTAAAATTTATAAAGATTCATATTATTTACAAATATGATTCAGATGTTATATAAGTGTTGATTATTGCACATTCATATATTTTTTATTAAATTAAAACATGTGTTTTTTTCTCTTGGGGGAAGAGCTTAATTGGAAGTAATTAACTGGCAAATATGAATCTTATTGAGGAAGGGGAAAAAAATTAACTGAAATAATAATTCATTAAAATCATATAACACAATTAATTCTAAGAAAACGTTTGAAGAAAATGTATTATAATGGAAATAATACATTTTAAAGCTTTCTACTCCCTTACTCATTACAGCCTCTTCTGGTAAGCTGTTCCAAGTGCCCACAAACCTATTGGCACCCCCCCCCCCCAATCTTGCAAAATGTATTCAATTACATGTAAATGTGTCCTATAAACTAAATTGCAACAAGAATTGTGTGATGATCGCTAGCAAAAAGAAATAACATGGAAATGTATCCTACAAATATAAAAATATGCAATTAATACGGAAATTTATTTTTTAAAAAAAGCATTTCTTTGCTTCGTTTTTTTTTTCCTTTGAGCAATCAAGATTGCTTATTGATTTTACTTTGCTGGGTCCCATCTGAAATCCTTTTGGCTCATAAGACTACACTGGAAATGACTTGAAAATTGGAGGTGTTTTAAACTTATTAATGTTTTGTTTTTAAGTAAGTTGACGGAGCTACAAAGTTACCAATGACAGAAGAAATATTGTAAAAGGCCTAATTGTAAGATGTAAAAATTTTGTGAAGAGGATACTTTTGTGATATTGAATTTTTGGGAAGGATGCTGCAAAACAAACTCAATTTGGGTCTAGATCCACCCTGGTCTCTGGAGAAATGTCATGTTGCTGTTGGCAGATGGGGTACAAGTCATCCCTTTTGGAGTTTTCTTGTTACTCTTTTCACACGAAAAATCATTTTACACATTATTCCTCCCTGTTTTATTCCTATCTTACTTTTTTTCTTTTTTTTTTACAGTTGATTTTTAGCATCTTATAGTGGATTCTCTTTTCTCAAAAGCTATTTACTGCCATCATGTGGGACTTACAATAAACATTATGTGCTCATAATTCAAGTAAACAAAAGCTGTGACATTTTTTGTCTTTAGTCTCTCATTAGTTTCTTCTAAAAATTTACTAGGGTAGACCGACCAGTGAATGAACACTACCCAGTGAATGAACAGCGATTCTTTTTTTTTTTTTTTTAACGCTTCCAAATTTTTTTTCTGAATAAATTCACTACAAAAGCGTTGTTTATTGATATTCTAAGCTATTTGACACCTCATTGGTTACTTTGGATACATATTTTTTTCCTGGAAAAAATTTGAAATTTTTACTGTTGTGAATCGTTCTTTCTCTCTTTCAAAATAATAAGGCTGGTTTCGTGCTAGCAATTATTTTGATACATGTTATTTTTATCGATAAATTTTATTTTTTAACTCTACAAAAGAAAAATTAAGTAAACATATTTAGGCTATGGATTTAAATTGTTTCAGTCAATGCAGAATGCGTAGATTTTCAGGTAGAGGGGTGTTCAGTCACTGGGTGCGAAAAAATTGCGAAAACCCAGTGAATGAACAATGGCAAAATTTATCTTGATTTAAAAAGAAATTTGAAGTTTCTTTGAGATATTTTCCCTTTTGTACTTTTTTTGTAATGCAGATAGTTTTATATGCTTATTTATTATGTATTTCATTATATACTTTATAATTTCTTTATTTTTGTTTTTGCAAACAATGCACTTTTTACCGAGTTTTATCTTTCATCTATCTACATCTCTATCTGTGTATTAACCTACCTACCTACATCTACCTTTCTATATTTTTATCTCTCTTGATAGATAGACAGGTAGATAGAGATAGAGGAATAGAAATATATATACAAATACAAATACAAAAGTGACGACCAGCAACAGGCTCTGGGCCCAGCTAGACTGGTCCTAGTCAATTTACAATCCCCAGTGAAGATCAATGGCCCTCTTAAAACTGTCTACTCCTTTGCTCATTACCACCTCTTCCGGTAAGCTGTTCCAAGGTTCCACTACCCTGCTAAAATAATAATTTTTCCTAATATCCATGTTAGCCTGAGATTTAAATAGCTTAAAACAATGACCCCTTGTCCTGTTTTCAGTGCTAAACTTTAGCCCCGTAACATCTTTCGTTTTAATAAATTTAAACAGCTGAATCATGTCCCCTCGGTCTCTTCTTTGCTCAAGACTGTACATTTTTAGCCTTCTAAGCCTGGAATCATAATCTAAGTGGGAAAGTCCACTTATTAGCCTTGTAGCCCGCCTTTGAACCCTTTCCAATACATTAATGTCTTTCTTAAGATAAGGAGACCAAAACTGAACAGCATACTCCAAATGGGGTCTTACCAAACTTCTATATAAGGGCAGAAGAACTTCTTTAGATTTATTTGAAATAGATCTATTGATAAACCCAAGCATCTTATTGGCTTTGTTGCTAGCAATGCTGCACTGTTGGCTAAACTTTAAATCCTGACTTATTAGGACCCCCAGATCAGTAACTTTGTCTTACTGACTTGTAACTTTGTATACAAAGAGAGAGAATAGATAGGTAGATATGTGTGTATGTTTGTATATAGATAGGTAGATAAATAGATAGAGGAAGATATAGAGATAGATATATAAAAAATAAGAGGTAAATAGATATATAGGTAGATAAATATAAAGATAGACTAGGTAGGTAGATAGATATATCAATAGATTTATTGATAGATAAATATAGATAGTGGTTAATAGATAGATAGGTAGATAGAGAGACTAATATAGAGATAGATAGCTAGGTAGAGAGACTGATATAGAGATAGATAGTAGATATATAGACAGGTAGATAGACCGATAGATATAGATAGGTAGATATATTGATAAGGAGATAGATAGATAGGGAGATAGATAGATAGGTAGGTAGGTAGATAGATAGATAGATAAATAAATAGATTAATTAGGATAATAGATTTGTAGATATTTAGATGTACAGACAGATAAATAGGTAGATAGACAGATAGATAGAGAAGTAGATAAATAAATAAGTGTATATATATATATATATATATATATATATATATATATATATATATATATATATATATATATATAGATAAGTGGATAGATAAATATAAGTGGATAGATAAGTAGATAGATTGATAGATAAGTATATATATATAGATAGATAAGTAGATAGAAATATAGATAAGTACATAGATAAGTACATATATATATATAGACAGATAGATTAATATATAGATAGCTAGAAACAGATAAGTAGATAGATAGAAACATAGATAAGTACATCGATAAATAGGTAAATAGACATAGAGATAGACCGATAGATGTGTAGATAGAAAAATAGATAGAAAGGTATATTGATAGATGGATAGATATAAAAAGATAAATATAGATATATAGTTAGTTACATAAATAGATAAAGATAGATCTCAAAGAAACTTAGTTTCTTTTTGAATCAAAATTTATCATGTTCATTCACTGGACAAATTTGTGTTCATTTACTGGTTTGAGGTGTTCATTCACTGGGTCGTTGTGCCATTTTTTCTTTAAACACCTAAAAATGTCGGAAGTGGTACCATTTAAGTTCGCGCGATTTTTTAGAGATTTTTACATAGATCAATTAAAATGTTTTAACTATCACAATCTGTATAGTATAGAATTTAAAATTACTAGGATTTTTAAAAAATGAAATTGTGCTTAACTGTTCATTCACTGGTCGGTCTACCCTAGTAACTTGGTTTGGATGATTTTTTTTTTTTTTTTTTTTTGAGTAATTACGATTGCTTATTGCTTTCATTCTACCGTCCTTGATGTTTGGTTCCTTTTTCAGCTTGGATCAGGGACACCAGCACCACCGCCCACCGGCCTCTGTAGGCACGGCTCCGAGCACTGCCTCCTGGAATCCGTTTCTCCTGGTCGATGCCGTCCATGTCCTACACACATACACATACACATACACACAAGTCTTTACACACATACACACACGCCTACGTGCATCCACACAGGTCTATGCACACACACAAGTCAACACATGCATGCACGCGTGCCTACACATACACACACGCCTGCACACACAACTATACACACGTACCCAACCCCCCAGGAGGAGGGGTAGGCTTGGGGGGGACAGGAGCTGCTTCTAGAAACAATAGCCCCCAATGAGTAGGACCCTGTCGCTACTCGTGATTGCGAAAAACGTAATTTGAATTCAAAATTTCAGAATTCAAATTATATTTTTTTTAATACAGCTTTTAGTTGAGTCCACAAACTTTTGAAACTAAATAATAAAAAAGTGAGGTTTTTAAAATATTTTCTTCAGCTGCTTTTGTTCCATGACAGACTTCTTTTTGCCCCATTTCAAATTTTCTTCCTTCTTGCACCAGTTGTTATAACTATTGCAAGTTACACTTGTTTTATTCTGGATCTTTCACTTTTAAATAATTTAAGAGCATCACTCACTGTAGGCCTAGCATTCATTATTAAAATTAAGTATAGGAAAAAAATTTGTTTTGGGACTGAGTATTTAAATTTTTTTGCGGGAATACATCTTTATCAACTAGATGTTTATTTAAAATGGAAAACCCCCAAGGAAATCCCTTTGTCCCATTCCTTTCTTCCTCCAAGAAGGGGAAAATAGGATTCATTTATACTTCTTTAGGAGTCTAGATTAGAGTAAAGTAAGTTTGATTTCAAATTAGACATCCATTTGGTATGTGGAGAAAGATTGATTATCACACTTCTGCAATGCAAAAATTGATTGCCAATCACTGTGAGGGGAAAGGGCTTTTAAGATTGATTTTTAATTCAGTCAAAAGAAGATCGAAAAAGGATCAAAGCATAAAAAAAGTACCAAATCAAACTTATCCATAAACTAACTTTGGGGAGGGGTTGGAAGGAGAGGTTCAATTTAGGAACCATGCATTTTTTTAAATAAATTTTTTTATTTACATTTTAAAACAAATTATTGGACTTAGAAACCTCTAATGCCTTACTCACAACTAATTAGAAAGGAAAAGTAATAATAACTTTTTGACTTTCATATCTCGAGTTTTATAACAATAATAGGATACATATTATTGAAAATAGAGAAAACATTCTCCATAAAGCCATTACTTTATTTGAATCTAATTATGTAAAAAAAAAATTGTACCTTAGATGGGGTATCTGCATCTGAATGTTCACTTGAAGCACTTGAATCAGAATCATTTGATTCTGAGCTACTGTCATCTGAATCACTATCACAGCTCTCAGAACTGGAGGAATTTGAAGCTGCCGCTGGCAGTGGTACATCCATATTGCTACTAGTTGCAGATAAATTAGCTGAAGAGTCACTGGTTTTATTTGCTGGAGACCTGAAGTTTGAACAAAAAGTAAAACTTATCTAAAAAATACTCATATAAAACACTTGCTTGTTCATGCATATTGAGACACATTACATGATTACAATATGAAAAGATTATCAAATATAGTCAAACCTTGTTAAACTGCCAACCCTAGTGAGGGGCCGAAAGTTGGCGGAAGTCAAGGGCGGAATTTTAACGAAATTTCCCCAATCCTACATAAATGCATGTTTTCATTTAAAATATATATGAAAACATGTACTTTCATACAGTAACAGTCATTGGTTTTCCTGTAGTGTGTCACTGACTGTTCTTTTTTTTTAACCAGAATTTCCTAAATGATTATCAATAAATTGATGGCTCGTGAATCTGTGTTCTCTCTTAAATTCGCAAATTAGAATTTTCTTCGCTACAAGCTTAAGATTGCTTTCAGCATCTTAGCAGAACTAAGCAAAAGAACACAATGTTATAGCATTATGATACAAACTTGTTTGCTGCTGCATACAATGCCAATGGCAGGTTAAGCCTACCCCCTCCCCCATAACAAAAAAGGGGGATTGAATGTTTTCATAGCTGAATATGGGAATGTCAAAATAAAAATGTGGGGTAGTCGATAAGATCAAGTTCAATACTTGTGGACATGTTCGAAAAAAAATGGTTCTTGGCGACTGAGTGCGGCAAGGGGCAGATTAAACAGAAAGAGATAATAAAGCTGGACACTTATGTGGTAGTTAATGTAGGTAAATATGTACGGGACATTAGTGGCAGGTATGAGTGACGTTTTCTTGATCTTTCTGTGTGTAGTTCCTCGTAGACATTCATAAGTGGCCGATCCAAGGGCGATTGGCGTTAGCCCCCAAAAAGTTTGTAAATTTGAAAAATTTCTAGAAGAAGGCTACCAAACTCTCTGTCCCCCTCCCCAAAACATCACAAAAAATCGCCTACAACTGTATTTTACGACTTTAAATCCAAAAAGTTTCCAGGAGAGAGTCCCTGGACCCCTCTCCTCAATGTCATCAAAGATTGTTAAAAATTTTGAATTTTTGGAGCTACAATTTCGAAAAAAATTGCTGGAATCAACATTTCTATTGAAAATGCCATTAGAGTCTTCAATTTCATTTTTAAAACTTCAATTCTGAGGAAGAGCCCCTGATCCCGAGCCCTTCCCTTAACATCAATGAAGATCCACTAACATTGCATTTTTGAAGCTTCAATTCTGAAAAGTTGAGGAATAGTTCCTGGACTCATCCTTTCACTTTCTACCAAAACTGGCCAACCATCTCATTTCAAGGCTCCAATTTTGAACAATATCCCATATAGATAGTTACGATCCCTGTTCCTTCCCCTAGGTCATAAAAGATTGCTCAAAACTGCATTTTCAGGACTTGCTGAAAATTTCAGGCCCATTTCCCTTTTTTCCTCATCTTTCAACATCAGTCAAAGATCATCTAACTGCACTTTTGGAACTTCAACATCGAAGCATTTCGGGGGGGGGGAATTCTGAACCCCATGTCTTGTTGTAAGTCATCAAAGATGGCCTACAATTGCGTTTTTAAGAATTCAATTCCAAAATTTTCTCCGGAGGAAAGCCCCCGAACCCCCTGGTTTTTAGCGTTACTAAAGCTATCTAAAATCAAAAAGCGACCGGGGAGAGTTCTTGAATCTCATCCTCTTTTTTCAAGCCACTAAAGGTAGCAAACAATTGTATTCAGTAAATTACCGCCCATTAGCCAGGGCTAAAGCAGAAATACGTGAAATACACCGCCAGCCCAGTCATTTCCAGCCGAGGACTGCAGTTTCGTGCTTATTAGCACTCATCAGCCCGGCATAGGAAAGTGACTGAGCTGGAGATGGAAAACCTCTTAAAGAAGCCAAGAGTGTGAAACAAACTGGTAGCTTATATAGAATTAGCTGACCAGACGAGTTGTGTTTTCGAAAATATACCCTTAGATTTCAAAAAACTTCCAGGGAGAGACCTCCAAACATGGGTGCAAGTTTGGTGATGTGTTCAAGACAGAAAATATTTTCAGCCCCCCCCCCCCCCAAAGCATGCGTGCTTAAGGAAAAATTTGTGTATAAATATTGTAGATTTTAACTATGCCAGTTTTGGACTTTACGCTTGATTTGAATTTTAAGTTTTTGATTTTTTCTAACAACAAGAACTTAGTTTAAATTGTTATATTTAAGTGTTTTGAGATTGTAAATCCAAAAACTTAAAAATCGCCAATAACAGGGGGCCTGGGGGATCTCCCCCACAATTTCTTTTAAATTGAAGTTCAAATAACGCAATGGTAGGCCATTTTGGTAAATTTCAGGGAAAGGAGGGGTTCAGGGACTCTCTTAACTCAATTTTTTCAAACTGATAGTCCCAAAATTACAATATTGGGCGACCTTCAAAAATATTAGAGAGAAAGGGGGTGAAGCTTTAAAAACGAAATTGTAGTCCGTCGATCGTTTATGCGCTTTTTGAATGCATTATCGAAGGGATGGAGATCAGAAACTCTCCTTCGCCAATAGTTCGAACTTGAAGTTCCAAAAACGCAATTTTAGACAATGTTGGATAATGTTAAGGGTAAAAGCATTTGGGGCTCCCCGCCTTTAGTTTTTTGCCAATCGTAAACATTTTTATTGCAGCAATAAAATCGCTTGGGACATAAGATTTTCACTTTGGCAACATAAATCAACTCTGATCGGAAAGTCTACCCAAGGTAGCTCCAACAAACCAGAAAATAAGGAAAGGTGGGAGAAGGGTACGGGAGACTAATGATAATGAACTCGCCTCCAAAGCCTCCCTTTCTCTTATTAACAGCCAAAGGGTCTAAAAATGCGTTCCTAACAAAAATTTTCGGAGAAGAACCTGAAAAAAATCCTCATACTTACGCCTGAATTTTAAACAACTTAATCAACAAGCAAATCCATAACTATCTTGAAATTTGATTTACAAAAGCAATTTTGTATTTCACTATGCTCAGTACGAAAATTGGTAAAAAGAGATGCCATCTTGATGCTGCAATCTTATTTGTATAAGGTAAAAATTACAACAGAGGACCTAAATGGCTACTGAAAATACTTCACGAGTCCTCGAACAAATCAAAAGTTGAAGGGTTAAATTTGGATAATGAATCCAAAATATTAGTAGAAATTCTTCGCTTTCTTTTTTTCAGTTTTTTTTTATGTTGTATGTGTGGTACTCGAAACACTTGTAACTTTCATTCAAACTCTTTGAATGATACACATTATTCGAAAAAAAAAAACATCATGTTTAGTTTTTAAAATTTTAGAAAAATTTATTTTCATTAGTCACCTCTTCTCTCCCCTCCCCCCGTAATGTATTACTCGTTCGCCCCCCCCCCCCCACAGGATCCTCTGGATCCGCCACGACATTCAATCAGTCGAAAATCAGTGGCAGGTTGTGGACCGCGGGTGGCGATTTGTTTGGAGGGGGGGGGGTAGTTTGACAAAAAAAAAAGTAGTAATGTCAAAATTTTCAGAACATAATTATTTGTATTGCTTTGTATATCTGACTGCAAAATACTATTTAGCACAAGCAAAAACTTTTAGATTATATTTCATTGTTTAGATATTAGTAAATTGTTTTACTTAAACAAGCCACACTTGTTTACAAAATTATTACCAAGTGTTTGTGATACCTCAAAATACTTCGGGGTAAATAATTTAAGTCTGATTCAATGTTTCTTCGGGGAAAGTTATCTCCATATATTAAAAAAAGTAAGGTCGAAGAAATTGTGAAAGTCAATTAATTAGAACAGCAGATATAAGGGTTTGCATTTAAGTGAAAAGTCCTAAGCTGAACTCAATTCAAGCTCCGAGACAAAGAGCAAAATATATTACTAGAGATCACGAATTTGAAAGCGACTTTTCAAACATAGAAAACGGCGGTTTTGCTATGTTCAGGAGGCCCTTAAGCTGGGAAATTTATTATAAGTTAGTTTGGATCCAGGGGGAGGGGTGCTCTTTGAAGCGTTTCTCTAAAAAACTTTTGTTATAAGTATTTTTATTAAGTTATTGCGAGGCAATCTTAGGGGGGTTTTGAGCGACAGCGAGCAGAGGGCAAAACCCCCTAGTTGCATGCAAAATTCTTCAAAATCTTTAAAAAAATGTGAGTTAAGTTGTTAGACTTGCATCAATTTCCACTTATCTGCTTCAATTCTCTCAAAACCAGCCTTAACATTTTTTTTTTTGCCCCCCCCCCCCACATATAAGCCCAGATTGCTTGAAATGCCAGTGAATATCACAAACGAAAACACATACAAAACCGATCGTATCAGAGTTAAAGCATGGCAAAGGCGCCGCAAAAGCAGAGTAAATATTTCACTAATTCACTTTGCCCCACACATTCCCTTACTTTCTTATTACTCATAAAAATCATTTCTTAAATTTCATTGACAAGGTCAACATTTTACCTCTATGCTTCGTGTCAAGCCTGTACTCAGGGCGCCCCAACAAGAGGCCACAGGATATCATTGTGATCTCCCAAAAATGTACTTTTTTGCCAAATTTTGCTGATATTCAGCAATTTTGGAGACAAAATTGTAACATTGATACACTTTAACGCTTTTTTTTTAATTCCTGAAACTATTCCTCGATGATGCCTAATGTTCCTTCTCATTTTATGTCATTTATGTCTGCCAAGTGTGATTGGAATTTCATTCGGCAAATTAAGAATCTTCCTGTATTCATGAACTTTAGTTTGGGGTGCCCCTGTTCCCACTGA
This sequence comes from Uloborus diversus, assembly GCF_026930045.1. Classification (NCBI taxonomy): domain Eukaryota; kingdom Metazoa; phylum Arthropoda; class Arachnida; order Araneae; family Uloboridae; genus Uloborus; species Uloborus diversus. The sequence continues at coordinate 172,352,480 of NC_072733.1, forward strand.
TGTTTTTTCATTTCCAAATCAAATATGCAGAGTAACTTTTTAGAAGGAAAAAGAATGAAGTTAATGATCGATTTGAGAATGTTTTGTAGAAATCCAACCTTCAAAACAACAGTTTATTATCCATTTCTTCCGCCGGAACATTCTAAAGTTGTTTTTGGAGGGCTTGGTGCAATTAATTGCAGTACAAGAATCCATCTGTCAATGTGAAAGATTTCAAAACATGAAGATTTTATTCACAGCCAAGGCGATACCAGCGTTGGATCTCACAAATCAAAATGTAAACAAACCGCGCTCTCTGCGCATGCGCGATCTCGCCTAATCGTTGAAAATTTAGTTCTGCTCTTTTCCCGTATTCAGCAACATGTACTACCGTTGAAATAGAACTTCAGTTCGTCTTTTTCTCTTTCCGAAGCTTTTCTTTCTCTCTTCCCCCACCCTGGTACGTTACTGTATTTATTCTATGCAGACGATATTCAATCATGCTTCAAATTTTTTTTCTTGTGTGGATTATCTTTTTCCGTTTATGTATATTTTTTAGAAAAACTTCAAATATTTTAAGTAAAAAGTTTTTATTTTCATCTCTTCGTTAACAAATTTTAAAAAGTGCTTTATGAAATTTCAAATATGATATTGTATTATAAGAAGCCATCAGGGCCGTCTTTTCGTGTTTTTTTTTTCCCCTTTTCCCCAGGAGTAGGGGAGGGTTAAAGGGTGTAAAACTCAATGCAAATTTTATCTGAAACTAAAACCAAGTGAAGTTTTATGTAAGAACATTCTATTTTCAAAGCTAGGAGGTAGAATTCCCCCCCCCCCAATAACGGACCTGGAATCCTACTTAAAATCAAATAAATAATGTTCAAATCCCTTTATCATTTTTATGTTCATACTTTTCAATCAGTTATTAAAAATTAAGTTTTAAATGTTTTGTTAACACATAAAATATTGCTAAATCTAAAGGAAAGTTTTTGGTGTTCAGCTATTAATTGTTTTAAACTACTTTAAAACAAAATTTTAAGTGTAATAACGAAAAATCATGAGTTATGCAAAAAATTAATTTTTAATTTAAAAATCTCTTAAATTATTTAAGTGTCGGGCTTTTTTTTTTTTTTTTTTTTTTTTTTTTAGAGATCAGATTACGAGGTTGCAATGATTTGACTGTTTATACCGTCAGCAGATTTAAGCACGGGTCGAAGTACGGTGTATGGGAAATGTCCAAGGGAAAAATTGTGAAGAATTGAGAAATGAACAAGAGAGATGGAGCACGTCACAGCCGAATCAAGCAAATCATCTTCAAGGACTGCAGTAACATTTTATCATCGAAGAAATGCAGGCCCGTCATCTTGATTTTTTTCCAGGATGGATGGCGGAGGGCAAAGGATATGTCTTCGATGCAATTTTTATCGGAAAACAACAAAAACCTGGTCGGGTTCTTTACATGTAGAAACATTAATTTTTCAAAGCCAGGGAGCAATTGACCCCACCTCCGATCCCCTAAATGGCAGGCTTGAATAAATGACAGCGTGTCAGCGAGCGTATGGCAACACAAGAGTACTAATTAAAAAGACCGTCGGGGGGGGGGGGGATCGCACCGCGTGGCCAAAGCATATTTCATTTCCATGAGCGAAAAGATGCAAAACTGCAAGATACAGTAAAACCTGTCTACAACGATACTGTTGGGACCTAAAAAATATTGTTGTAGACAGGTTATCGTTATAGACAATTTGATTAGTCATGCTGACATTTTGCTGGGACCAAAGAAAATATTGTTACAGACAGATTTATTAAATGAAAAATAATCACATAAGCTTTGTGCTACAGTATGATTAAAGGGAAAAACCAACGTAAATGAAGCACAGTTTTTTTTTCTTCAAAAATTTGTGCTTCATTTACGTTGGTTTTTCACTTTAATCAGATTTATTGTTATAGACAGTATCGTTATACACAGGTTTCACTGTATTAAATTAGATCTCCCGACTAGGGATGCATCGTTCATGAACGAACGTTTCTAAATGAACGGTTCAGAACGATGTCCTAAAAATAAACGACCGTTCTTTTGAATGGTAAACAGTTTGGAACATTGTATTGATGCGCTTCAATCGATCTAATCGCTTTTTTTTTAAATAAAACAACAATTATACTCAATTTTTTAACTCTCAATCAGTCGAAAATTTCCTTTTTCTTAGTGCAGTATTCTAAATTCATTGCGAAACATTTTCACACTTTCTGCTTTATTCATTATTTCTCTTTAACCGTTGTAGCTCATTCGCATTTTTACAATGTATCCATTAGAAATATTTTGTGTAACGTGTTTAGGCTACTACAAAAAATGTTTTGAATTTCCACTTCCTATCCCACGCACCTGTTGAATTTCTTCCACGCTTTCTGTCGCCAAAACTATATTTAAAAATTCCTTTTGTCTCTTTTCTGGTGATCCTTTTATCTTCTATCTGTTACACCCCTATTAACTACCATCTCCATCTAGTGCAAATTTGGCTTTCTTTTTAACTAGCTTGGCGACTTCTAAGTCTCTAATTTTATATTCCTGAGATTTTTTGTAGGGCTTTGTAGAAATATATTTTTTCCTCATTTTAATGCGTGCTCCGTGTTTATTTTTATTTATTTTTTATGGGTAGTATGGGATAATTTTGAAGCTCCCTAATACTCAGGTGAGTCCTTTTTTTTTAAATATCCGGTACCGATATTTATGTTGCTACTTTTTTGTTTTTCGTTCTTATTGGAATATAATTATCTTTCTACATCTGAATCTAAGTAAAATATTCTTTGATTAATTTTTTGTATGCATATTTCTTACTTTTTAGTAATTTCAGTGGTTTTTCTTTTCAAGAATTTTACTCATCTAATGAAATGTACGTGAGTATGTCTTGCAGAGAGGTCGCCTCAACTATTTTAAATGAAGGAAGTCGTTCAAATGAACGAGTTGGAAGACCGGTCATAAGAATGAATGATCCCGTGATGAACGAATCATTAAAAAGAACGACATCGCCCATCTCTACTCCTGACCGGCCGAAAAGAAGAAACAAAAAGGAAATGAAAAAGTTCAAAAATAAGTTGTTTTTTCCGGTATCCATGCGTCAAATGCCCTTTGAATCTCGAATAAATCCAAGTAGAAACTTATTAAAAAAAAATGAAACTATTAGCGAAAACAAAACTGAACTTACGTTGAAGATGAAGACAGGATCGGATGAAGATGATCAGATACAAAATATAAAAACTAAATATCATAAATAATTTAAAGAACACAGATTTAAATTTAAGTCACAAAAAGCAATCACACACGGATCCAGCGGGTAGATCTTCGGGGGTCATGATCCCCCCCCCCCTACAACCAAAGATACAGTGAAACCTGTGTAAGTGGACCAATTGCGGTGCACTACTTTAGTGGTCAACTTAAGCAGGAGGTCAATTTATACAGGTTGAATTATATGATAAGATCTAATTCCGTGCCTGAAAATAGTGGTCAACTTACAAGGGTGATCAACTTAACAGGTTTCACTGTATCCTAAAACTGCGTTTTGCTGTTTTCAATTTAAAAAAAAAATGAAGCAGAAGATCTTCTCTTGAAAGCAACCTTACGTAATCTTTTCTTTCTATTCCCCCCCCCCCTTCAATCTGCCACATACCAGATAAAATTATTTCTAACATAAACACTGAAGAGCGTTTAAAGTAACAAAAGAGTGAGAAACGCGCTCAATCGTTTCGACAAGTTTTCGCAATATGATTTAAATCAGAGTACCTTAAAATAGTATCTTCACTTGCGGTTCGAACGCTAGCTTGCAATAAAATAGCTCTAAATTTTCTCCGTATTTTTTTTTTTTTTTTACTTCCTTTTACAAAAAAGGAAGTATTGTATTCGCGAAAAAAAATTCACTCAAAAAAATCGGCCTTAATTTCCATTTTTCTCACCCCCGAATGAATGTTGAGTTTTTTTTCGACCCGACCACACGTGGATATATACCTAGGAACCTACAGACACCCGAAACATCCATTTTGACGACCCCCGAGTTAATTACAACGAATTTTCTCGTGACGTCTGTATGTACGTATGTGTGTATGTATCTCGCATAACTCAAAAACGGTATGTCCTAGAAAGTTGAAATTTGGTACGGAGACTCCTAGTGGGGCCAAGTTGTGCACCTTCCCTTTTGGTTGCATTCGGATGTTCCTAAGGGGGTCTTTTGCCCCTTTTTTGGGGGAAATCATTGTTAATTTCGATATAAACTCAAGTGGTGTTAAGATTTCTCGGACACTTGGCGATATATCGCCAGTCTTTTGGTCGCCAAGTTTTGTCGCCAACTTGGCGACAAATTTGGGGGAAAAAATTTTTAAATTTGGTTTCAATTTGGCTACTGTTGGTGATATTTAGAGAGTAAACACTTGAATCACTTTAAAATTGCCAGTAATGAGGAAATGATATTAAATTGGGGTAAAAGGAAACCATGTGATGCACACATCAGATCGTTTTTTTAATGGAGCAAAAACTTGCATGGATATAGTGTCTAAGATTCGAAGATCCCCTTTCGAAAAACAAAAAAACAGCTTATGTTCGAATCGAAATATTTCCTCGAGTTTTCAAGGCGGCAGAAATATTTTCCCATCTCATGATTACTACTTTCAATCTTTTATTTCAAAGTACTTCTTAAATTAATTAATTTTATTTTCTGATTTATATTTGTTTTGAGAAATTTTTCACTTCATGTCTTCCTTTATGATTTCTTTATCATACATTTTGACTTTTACCGGAAAGTAGGTTTAAAAAAAGACGTATGTAAGGAAAAGGTCAACTACAATTTCGGGACACATTTTGTTCTTATAGAAAGTCCCGGTAAGTAAAGATACAGTATCTTCAAAATGGGAGGAAAAATAAATATAATACTTCCTGCATCACTTTCATTGAAAATGCACGCGCACGAGAGAGCAGAAATCATTTACTCTGCAGAGACTAAAAATTGCTGAATAAAATATTTGAACTTACTTTGCAGAATCAGTAGATGTGTTCTTTATTTCTACAACCTATAAGAAAAAAATAATTTAATATGCATTGAAAGTATGAATTTTTTAATATCATGAGCGTTGTATTTCATTTGCATCACTATATGAGACAGTGAGAAGCAAAGGGAAGTAAGTGGACATTTTCAAGTTTTGAGTAAAACGCGTATAAAAATAACGTCCTAGGTAGGCTTTCATTGAATTTTTTTTTCTAAATCATGCTATACAGCAGCACCTACCAGGGCTACTACTACTATCTCTTGCCCAAGACAGAGGAGAGGTTCACCTACCATTTGTGCAGGTTATCTCCAAATTTTTAATTACATCCCTTTGCTTCTCACTGCCTCATATGTAAAAAGTAAGTGATTGTATGCATGTAAGCAAATAAAGGTGCATATAATCATTCATTGTTACTTTTAAAATAATCCGAAATTTTTATAACTCAGTTGTTTCGCTGACGCGGAATAACTGCATAGAGATTTTTTGTGTTGAAACAATTTTGTAACGACTTTGTAAGCACATATCAGTGACTCAACCTAACAGAAAGGGACACGTGCCCCCCCCCCTCCACCTCCCTTGATTTCTGAGTTGACTGTTTTTCAAAAATAACCTTCATTTTTGGAAAGAAGGGAACGCGTCTTGGTCTCTTGGTGAAAGTTATTTTAAAAAGAAAAAAAAAAAGTAATAGTGTTGGGATAAAAAAAAATTTCAACATTCAACATGTTGGTCGCTAACTGCCCGCTGCTTCCTATTTCTTTCCTTTCCTTCCATTTTTCCCCCCTAGCTCGTCTGAAAATAAGAAATTCTTCAAATTGCTACTCTTTTGAAACTCCCTCCTCCCGCCGACGTCATAACGGAGCGTTTTAAATTTCGTTTTCAGAGATTCAATTTAACAAAAGTTTCATTGGACAGCCCTTGAGCATCAAAAATTGCTCAAAATTCCGTTTTTGGAACTTCAATTTCGAAAAATGGCTGGGCTCCTAACGTTATTTTAACGTTTAACGTGGTCCTTGGCCAGAAAATATTTGGCCAAGGACCACAAACTGGGTCTTTAAAACTACCTTACGAAAAATATGAGTGGGGGTAACCAATGAACCCCTCTTTTTAATATCATAGAATATTGCCCAGTTTGCCAGGTGAGAGCTTCTGAACCACGTTTCCCATCTTTTCTTCTGCAGTTCCATCCAATCTTTTGGAAAGCTGCTTATAAAGAGCTCATTTTATAAGTCCAAAATAATCCATAGGAAACTGTAAGGGAACTTGGCTTGGATGCATTTCAAGGGAATAGGTTATTCCGCCTTTTTTTTTTTTTTTTTTTTTTTCAAATCGAGCGGTATTGCCTTTTTTTGATGTAACTTAACACAGTGAAGTTTGTTTTTAGGCAAAGGGTTTTTTTTTTTTTAAATATGTGTTAAACCAACATTTGTAATAGTATAATCAGAGTAAATTGACTTTTTTTTTTCCTATTTTCCTCTTTTACAGTTTTCCTTTTTTTAAGAATCCAGTAACAAACGTAGCCCCTCGCCAAAACGCAATCGCAGACGATCTTGAATATTATTATGAGCGGGAATTAGGGGGGCTCTACACCAAAAATTTCTCGAGATGAAGCATTAAAATGAAATTTTAGAGGATATTTAGCGATATGAGGAGGAGGACTGGTTCGGGGCACCTACCTCCGAATCCGGAAGTTTAAAAAGTTTCCTGACGGTGACAACAACCACATTAGTAGGGAGTCTTCAATGATGGGGATGAGAGGCGTTACGATGAGATCGCTCTCTAGGAAGTTTTTTAAAATTAGTCCTAAACATCAGTGGCGTACTGGGCCGCCGGGATACCGGGAAAATTCCCGGTGCGCCGATGCCTTTAGTGCGCCGGTGCCATACTCGCTTTTTTTTAAGGACTTTGTACTGGGTATTGCGGCGCCAGAATAAGACGACTTGACATCATAAAACTACGTAATAGGACTTTTTAAAATCAAAGTAACCCCCATTTATTGGTTTATTCAAAAACATTAATGTAAAATGTTTTTCTCGTTCCCATCCAAATCTACTTCACCCAAAGAAAAAAATGGTGTCTGAATTTTCCCCTCTTTTTTCAAAATAAAAGTGACATACTTCATAGGATTTTTTTTTTTTTAACTATCAATTCACGAATCGTCAAAACAACAATAAGTAAACATTCAGCGCCAACTTGAATTCAATTGAAACTAATAAACCTTTCCATTAAAATTTTTGGGTAATTCCCGTGGTTCCAATATTTTTTAGAATCAAGGCGCCTACACCACATTTTGGACATCTAACCCTCGTACGGCGCCTTTCTCTCTATAACTCAGTAGCAAAGTAAATGTTTTAGTCCGGGGGGGGGGGGGGAATGGGCTGAGGTCGAAACCTTTTTTTATTTCATCTTGATATCGCTTTCAGCGAAGCAAAAGAAAAGCAAAAACTTTGGTTTCACTATAGTTTGCGGGCGGGGAGTGCGGCTGCAGCCTTACACACACACACACACACACACGTATAGCTCCTTCCCTAGTTTTGCCTTTAATGTAACTAATCATAACTAACAGGAAAAAAATGAACACATTTGGTAAACAGCATTGCATAGTCCTTTAGTGTTATTCATGATTCAAAAGTTCTGCGGAATATTACAACAGTTTCATATTTCGTCAATTATTGAGAAGTAATTAAAAATTTCGTGGCGCCGGCGCTGTGCTCCCATGAAGACTTGATTTACCCCCCCCCCCCCTAAACAGTTTGGGAATCAAAATTACAGGTCTAATACTTGTGATGTAGAAGATAGTATACATACAGCTCCGATCCGAGTTTGGCATGCGACTGTGTAGGGCGCCGAGCACGAGGGGGGGGGGGAGTGCCAAAGAAGGGCGTATTGAAATTTTTTAAATGTTCTTGAAACAATTTTTTTTCGAAGCTTGTTCGCATTGCACTTCCCTCCACCCCCCCCCCCCCCCAAAAAAAAAAAAAAAACTTGAAATCTTACTAATATTATATATGCGAAAGTTTGTCTGTATGGATGTATGTTTGTTACTCTTTCACGCAAAAACTACTGAACGGATTTTGATGAAACTTTACAATAATATAGCTTATGCATCAGAATAACACATAGGGTAGTTTTCGTCCCGTTATGGGGGGCAAAACCCCCTTAGGGGGGCAATAAAACACAATTTTTGTATAAATTCTCTAATATTGGGATGAAAAAATACTTGCACATATTTACATTATATGTCCATCGAAAGCTCTGATTTTTCTGCTGAAGATGGCACCTGTTCGAAATTTCTAAGTAGAATAAAAAACGAGTTATGAGCTTTTTAGATCCATGTTCGAAGGCTTTCCTCAACTCAATACAGTATTTAGTGTATCATCTCAACTCCCTGTCGATAGCGACAATTGTTGTATTGTTGACTTTCTTTGCTTTTCGCAATTGTTCAAGGCTTTTCTCAAGTCAAATCTTGAAGTAAGATTTTTGCACAAAATTGGCAAATAATACATGATTTGGCTGATGATTTTCCATTTAAACGGAACTTTAATTTAATTAATGGTTTTTATTATTATTTATGCTGATTGAACACTTACTCATTATCCAAACAACCAGCAGATCGCCAAAATTTTTGCAGAAAGACTTCCGTAGCTGATGCATTTGGCAGTTTTTTCAACGTTGCTGTTTTTGAAGCCGAAGACTACGTCATAATGTTTCTCAGCTTTCACCATGTAAACAAAATATCGCCAATCAAAGAATTTTCAAAAGACTTTTTTTACTGTGTTAAATAATCCGTCATTGAAAAACCAAAGCACTCAATTGGGTAGAGTGCAAAAAAGGAAAACTGGGGGAGCGTTTTCAACACTACCGTCCTCAAAGATGGCCTAAAATTACGAACGTACTTAGGGTTTAAATTTTAAAATGCTTCCAGAAGAGCGCCCCCACTCAAACATTCGAGAAATGCCCCCACCCCATCATTGAAGATCGCCTAAAATTTCGGTTTTAGGACTTGAATTTCTAAAAGTTTCAGAGGTTCCCGACCCTCCCTTCCCTCTTAATACACCAATGGTGGTCGTCCTTTGGATTTCTGATCTTTTTGAGACTTCTGACGCTTTCTGAGAGGAGCTTCCGAACTGCCTAATGTCATTGTCAGAGATAATCTACAATTCTTTTCTGGAAATTCAATTTTGGAAAATTTCCGAAGGAGAGCCTCCAAGCGTCGTCGCTTGCTAGCACCTCCAATGATCGTCTAAAAGCTGCGGTCTAGGAGCTATTCTCGAACATTTTCTTGGGGGAACGATCCTCTCCCTCGTTCCAACATAATTAACGATTGTCTTAAATTTTGTTTTAAGGATTTGAATTTCAAAACGTTTCAGGGTAGAGTTTCAAAGAACTCCTCTCCCTAACACACTGTAAAAAAATTCCGAAACCTTACTAGTTATTTCCGTGGAACGTCACGGGATTTCACACGTTTTCACCTATTTCCCCGTAAAAACAAGTATCTTCAAAAAAAAGTTTCCTGAAGCGCTACAAGTTGCACGCGTGCAGACTTTTTACTGTTGTGGAAAATATTTTTAGCAACCAGTTTAAAGATTGAATGAACGTGTGTATTAAGTATATCGGCCTAAGATTGCTTACAACCTGTCCAGATTGATTAAGCTCTCAATGAGAGCGATAAAGTCAATGGATAGCTATAGCTTTGTAAAGCTGGAATTGCAGGCAAGAGATATGCTTGGTTCCTTCTTGCATAGCTTTGGCCATGGTCGCTCTGATTGTTATGGAGTCTTCTTGGTAAATCAGGAAGGCTCTAATCAATAACATTAAACCTACTTAATTTTTCTAGAAGGTTCTAGAGTCATGAATAGATTTAACAGGGGAGATTTCGCACTTCTGCAAAAAGTTTCAAGGTTAGTTTCAGAAAGGTTACTGACTTCCAGGGGAAAACATTCCTGGTTTTTCCAAGATATGTTACTGGAAGAAATTGGGCACATTAGCTGCCTATTATTTTCCAGGAACGTTTCTGAATCGTTTTTACAGTGCATCATTGAAAGTCAACTAAAATTGCGTTTTTAGAGCTTCCAATTCGGACAAAAATTCCCGTCCTCTTAACGTTACCAAAGATGGCCTACAATCGTGTTTTTAAGATTTCAATGTCTAAACATTGCCGGTCCTTCTAATGTTACCAAAGACAGACTACAATTACGTTTCTACGAAGAAATACGGGTCGCGTTTAAAAAATCCCGAGGGCGGGCCCCCGAAATTCTCCTCCCATAACATCACCGCAGATAGTCTGCGTTTTTACTGATACAATTTCGGGGGAGAGCTCAACCCCCTCTTTCTAAAGAAATCACATATAATCAACAATTGCGTTTTTAAAGTTTCAATTTTGAAATATGGTCGTGGAGCATCAACGAACATCTTCAGCCCGTAACATTACCAAAGCTAATCAAGAATGCATTTTTAAAACCCCAAATTAGAAAATTTTCCGGGGTGGACCCTCGAATATCTCCTTTCCATAATACAACCAAAATCGTCCTAAACTGTGGTTCCAAAGTTTCGAAAAAAATTCCCGGGGAGAGCCTCTGGACCCCCTTTTTTTTAGTTTTAACGTTTCAATCCCGAAAATGGACGAGGGAGCACCGCCTTTCCTCTTCTCCTCCTAACATGACCAAAAATCGTTTAAAATGCATTTTGAAAACTACAAAATCATAAAAGTTCCGGGGGACAAGCTCTCGCACCCCACACCTATTTTTGAGTGAATATTGTTCTCATGATTAGTTCATATTGTCAATATTTAGATGTAGTAATGACCAGACTCTTAAACCAGAAGCTGAAGACATTCTCTTTCTCTTAATTTTAAATACGTTTGAAACAATGAAAATGGACTATGAAAATGGGCCTCCAATTTCATTAGGGGCGGAGGCTTTTTACTGTCGTTGACCACTGAAAAAACAGTAACAACAGTAACAGTCCCACATTTATTAACATCTAAAACAGCGTTTCAAGTCATCAATTTTAAAAACTTTGTGGGAGAGCTTCCCCCTTCCACGTCCACGAGAATCCTGTCTCAAATTTAGAGAACTTCGTCTAAAGTTTAATTTTTAGAAGTTCGAACTTTTGATTTCGAAAAATTGCCGGAGAAGAGTAACCCGATCTCCATTTTTTTCATTTCCAGGTTTTATCAAAGATAGCCAAAAGTCTGGAATTACGTTTTTAAGACTTCAATATCAAAAAATTTTCGGGGACAACCCCTCAAACGCCCCGTTTTCCCTTATTAAAGATCGTCTAAAATTTCGTATTTAAGACCTCAATTTTGAAAAAATTCCCAGGGAAAGTCCCCAAAACCCATGTTTTTACCTGAAGTTATCAAAGATGACAGACAAAGGCGTATTTAGGATTTCAATTTTGAATAATTTCAGTGAGTGTGTCCCCGACTCTATCCCTCCCCAACATTATTAAAAAATAGTCATTCTTTTATTTTCTTAGAACTCGAACTTCTAAATATTTTCGTAGGAAAATGCCCAATCTTCATCCTTGAAGTCACCAAAGATAGTCTACAGTTACGTTAGGGCTTTAATTTAAAAAAAAAAAAATGTAGGAAAAGTTCTGAACAATTCACCTCCCCACATCATTAATTTCGTTTTTAGAACCTAGTATTCAAAAATACTCCGATGGAGAACCTCCGACCTCAGCATTGCTACAAAATTCTTAAAAACAGTCTGAGTTTTTGTTTTTAGGATTGCAATATCGGAAAACTTCCGAGGAATTTTTCCGAACCCCAACCCTCCTAACTTCGCCTACGATGTCTTACTATATTGCGCATTTGAGACTTATTTCGAAAAATTTCCATGAAGAGTCCCAAATCTCATTCCTTCTACGTTCACTAACGTTGTCTAAGATTTTCCCACAATCGCGTTTTGGACTTCAATTTCGAAAAACTTCATGTTGAGCATACCCTTCCACCACAAATACCCAGAACACCCCTTTTTCTAACATCACCCAAGGAAGATAAAAAAGAAAAGAAATCTCTCATTTCGACGAATTGGAGGGAGCGCAAAAGCTTCAGTCCTCATAGGGGGCTGAGGATTATATACTCCTCTAATAGGAAGTTCGTCAAGTTTAATTTATTATTTGAGCTTGGCGGATCAGATGGGGGGGGGGGAGTTACGAAAATAGGAGAAGGCGCCGGTCAAGTGTTTTTTCCCGGCACACAATTTCACCCAATACGCCACTGCTAAACATTCACGTTTAGGCCATCTTTAATGACGTTAAGGGAAGCGATTGGGTTCGGGAACTTTCTCTCGGAATGCTTTCAAAATCAAAGTTTCCAAAAACACGCTTCTAGGCCAACTTAGAGGACGTAAAAAGATGGGTCAAGGGCTGGAAATCCCCACTCTTCTCTCTTTATGGCTACGTCCCTTTTTATTTTAATTATTGATAAACATATAGTGGAAAAACCCTCCCCCAATTTTCCTTTCCCGAAACTATTTGTCTGCTCGGATTTTTCATTGTAAAATTTAAACTTCCAGCATTTTTTTTTTTTTTTTTGCTTGAAATACAAGCGTTTGCGTCTCCAAAAAAGAAAAAAACCTACCTTACGTCTTTTTTCTACTTTATTTTACTTTAAATATGCCTCCTGCATCTCTTGATAAAATTTTGTTTTTCTTACGATTTTTACATTCACGAGCGTAGAATTAAAGTAAGTATTCATCACAATATTTTGAATCTCTCTTTGTATTTAACTTTTATTTTTCATCATTTCAAAATTATTCTGGTGGCCCATGCATTTTCTCCACAAAATTTTTCATTAAAAAAAAAAATATGTCGGAGGCCCTTCTGAAGCTATCTTGTTTATTTATCTGGAGAACGTCGAAATCGTTACAAAAATAGGTGAACACGCTTTGTAATTGTATTTTTTTTTTCCTTTTTTTTTTAGAAGACGTTAAATTTTTTTTTAGCCCTAGATATCAAATTATCTCGCTAGACAAAAACCGAACTTCGAAAAAGCAACAACTTTTCTTTCATCCAGACACTACTTGACTATATATCCTCAATTCCTCATTGATTTCTGAGAACTATGAAAATCAATAACGCAGGTGAAGAAAAGAAGCAAGCGACCCACTTTCATAGGGGCATTTTTTCATGGCAGTCTGGAACCATCAAAGCAGGAAATATAAATGCGCGTTTTTGCATTCGACTAGTCATCTGTTATTTTATTTTAAACGTTATAAGCGCTCAGACACTAAAAGTTAACATATTTTTTCAAGAACAAAATATTTTAATTCATTAATATCATACCATATTACTCCGCATCAACCGGCATGCTGCTAAATTTGGGGTTCACCAGATTTTTAATAACCCTTGCGTGGTCTTTTCCGGAAAAATTGAGGTTAGAAAAATATATTTATTTAATATAATAAATATACTATATTTAACAAAAAAATAATTATCCATATTAATAACCATTTAATTTTATTAAAATATTACTTAACAATGTTATTATTTTATTCTGATGAGAAAAATCTAATTGATTGCGAAAATAATTTTACAAAAGATTTAATTAAAACGAAGCAAACATTTATAACCCTAAAATTAAAATGTTTTACAATTACATGAAGAATTTAACGCAACTATTCAATGAATAAAAAAAATAAACTTACCCTCTCTAATTTTAATTTAAAATAATTGATTTAAATAGTTACGAATGACTCACAATTACAGTAGCACCTCGTTTATCCGGCCCCCGTTTATCCGGATCAAACTTCTCAAGTAAAAAAAAAATTATATTCACTGAATAATGTTTATAAATTATGTCCGATAAACATTGATTTTTTATTTTGATTAAATGTACAACTCCTGAATAAATCATAGAATAAGTTATAGTAGTAATCTAATAAACATCATGGCATACTTGGAGTGTCAGTCCGACACAACCACACATTATCAAGTATTTGCGAAACAATGCTATGTAATTTAATTACAGAGCTTTTTTTTTCTGGTAATAAAAGGTACGACTGCTTATTAAAGAATGTTCTGCTTATTACCCTATTATCCGGATTTTCGTTTTTCCGAACTGTCTTTGATCCCAGTTAGGCCGGATAAAACGAGATCGTACTTACTATAATTGCTTCGGAGTCGATCATTTTATTATCAAAAACTAAATCTATTATGAATGACCTACATTAATAAAACACATTGATTTTATCTCGCCTTCCTGTTCAGCACACACACACACACAATTATTTTATTATTTTCTTTTGCAAAATGAACCTCAAATTATGCAATATGCAGAACATTCGAATTTTCGGTATGCTGATCAACCTCCCTTTTCTCCGTCAGACCGGCTAATGCCTAGTATTATAGTATGTTGTTATCGTTAGTGTTAGAAATTACGCCAGCATTCAGGTTCAAAATTTTACTAAATTAATCCTACTTCCCCATTTTCATTACACCTTTAAATCGCAATTTCTCTGCCTTGTAAAATTGCCTTGTCCTCACAGAAGACCCGTTAATTAGTGGGTTTAAATAAACTCGGTACTTTAATCCAAGGTGATACCTAATTTTATAGGGCAGATTAAATGTGGTGACAAAGATAAATGAATAGCATAAAATTGGCTAAGGGATAATTTAGTAAAATATTGATCGGAACTGAGGCGTTGTTGACACAGTGGCTTTTTATTGATCGTAATATACGCAGTGGGTTTCAATTTATTTAGTTGGAGATTTTTTTTAGACCTATACCACATAGATAAACAGTTGATGCACTTAATCAATCAGCTACAAACTAACGCATCGTTTCTGTCGTAGAAATCTTTATGAATAATTAAAGAAAAATATCTTTGAATAAAATACTGCTTTCAGGTGGCGCGTTAAATGAATTTGAATAGAACCAGTACTCCATATTAACAAGCAGAAACCAATTAACCAATTATAAAGTAAATAAAATATCTCTTTAGATGACGTACGATAAGATTGTAGTTTAAAATATAGCTTTACAGGAATAACTCAAACATTAAATGCCTTTGAGCAGTTAAATTCACAATTCTCAATTTTCTTTTTTCCTACAATGCTACAAAAGTAGGCCAAGCAGCGAAGAATATTAAAGTTTCCTTTTATGACTGCAGATTAATGAAGAATTATATTATGGCTGTGATAACAAGTTGCTTGACTTTGGACGAGTTAATGTTTGGATTGAAAAAGGAGAAATTCATATATTGGCATAACGAAAGTAATCGTTATTGGCAAAACAACCCGGATTTCCTCATCTCTATTTTAATAAGTGAAATCATTTAGTCCAATGAACAACCGAAGTGGCCATGGTGGCCTAATCAGTGAGATATCAGACTTGTGACCGGAGGGTCCCGGGGTAGATCCTAGCCGGTTGAAGATCCACTGTCTTCATTAATTGTGACAGGGAGACGTTAAATATGCTCGTGTCACAAAGTCCTCGAAGTGAAACGATAACTCTGGGAGGGGGGGGGGAGGCTATGTCAGGGATTGCTCGATTTTTGGTCTGGATTAAAAAATCAGAGCTGCATTCAGTGTTCTATCCAACTGGTTAAACCACAACTAGTGGTAGGTACGGGGGACCCTGGAGTGAAAAAAAAAAAAGAGAACAGAAGTCATCTTTTGAGAGCAACACCAATAGCAGATCATTGCTTTGAACTTTGTTAAGATGATAAAAACCTATCATTCGTTTGAGAAAAGCATACTTTGCAACCACAGTGTAGCAAATTCTAAATTCACTAAAATTCGAGTAAATACACATCTAATGATGTAATCTAGTTATCCTCAACCTGTGGTCCGCAAACAGCTAGTAAAAAATAATCTATATCATTTTTAACAAAATTTATTTAAGAAAACTTTCGGATTCATCTCATTTCACCCTAATAACATTGTCGTAAAAATATTATTTCTATCGCATGTGGTCCGCTTAGGAATCGGAAGGGTACCAAGTGGTCCTGAGTAGTAGTGAAAAGGCTGGGAACCACTGATGTATCGACAATCACCCGAAATACTCACATATAGGAATCGCCTTATGTTTTGCCTTTTGATTTACAAATTTAAATCTCGCCAAATGAATGTCGATAATAACGCCACTTGAAAGTGTTTTAAATGTTAAATCTTGCATTTTAACAATTTTGGGGGGGCTCCAGGTTTTACAAGAACCTGGGCATCACTTTGACAAATCGGGTTCTACGTCCAGCGCGATCACACAGTTCGAAAGTGTCTAAAACGCCACCACTATGTACATTGTACAGCGAGTACATATCAAAAGATTGATGTAAATACAGGAAAGAAACAACTCACCTCGTCATCGCTATCGCTCACCTCCAAGTCCTCTTGTAACGAAGACGAAATACATCTGAAAAAGAAGAGCGCCTTGTTATCAAACTGAACAACAATTATTTTGTGCATTATACTATTCGAGATATTGCCTTAAATTTGTTGAACTAACAACAAAATTCAATGTAACACTTAGGCAGTGAGAAGCAAAGGAATGTAAGTGTCAAAATTAAAAATTTGGAGATGACTTTTACAAATAGTAAGGAAACCTCTCTTCTGTCTTGGAGCAAGAAATGGTACTAGTAGCCTTGGTGGGTGCTGCTGTATAGCATGATTTAGAAAAACAATTCAATGAAAGCCAACCTAGGACGTCATCTTTAAACGCATTTTACTCATAACTTGAAAATGTCCACTTACATCCCTTTACTTCTCACTGCCTCCGTCTTAAATTCAATTTGTAAATTGAAACGTTCCTATTTATCTTTACATGTAACGCTAAAACACTGAATACTTTTCTCAGTCAACTCATATAGATCTTAATTTATATTTTTATTTATTTTAGAAAATAGTAATTACACTTCTAAGAAAAAGCAGTAAAATATTAACTGATATTCGTAATTAACAACGCAAAAAGTTAATGTTAAAAAAGTTGAATTACAGAAGAAAATCAGCATTTAGAAAATGTGTGCCAATTATCGATTTTATCAGACTTAAGCTTAAAACAAAAATGGAAATAAAGCTCAGCATCTTACTTGCTTACCAATCAAATTTGCTCAACTTTGTCCCCAAAACAGGTATTTCAATTTACACCGTATTATATGGATGCATAATTAAAACAATTTTCCTTATGAAAAAAAAATCGATAAAAACACTCATTCTATTGTTTTTCAAAAAAAAAAAAGATACAAACGAATTTAAAAAAAAATCAGTCACGTTTACTTATTATCTAAAAAGAAAATGAAAAAGAAGAATCAGAAGAACACACTTATATCCGTACGGAAGGGAAAATTCAATTATTACCAACAATGAAGTCATCAGACGTAATACGTAAGTTCAGAAATGTAAGCAGTTATTTATAAAGAAGAAGGTCATTAATCGTATGCTTTGAACTCGGAAGCTAAAATAACTATTTGCAGGTAAAAGTTGGACGTTGCCCAAAAAGAAAAATTCAAAAAACAAACAAAAAGAGCGTTAGATTCACATCAGAGACATCCAACATTTCTAGCAAATTAATTACGAAATTAAAAACTTAAATATTTGTGGTCAAAATACATATTTTTAGAGATAAGGAAATAAACTTTAACTGAGAGGCAAATGCAGACTTGTGTTTTAGGGGGTGGGGGCATGATGAAAATACAGAGTGAACAAAAATTTCTGGAACTATTTCGGTCTGAATATGGAGCACCAAATCGGCCAGGAATAAAACGACTAGTAGGGCATTAACAACGTTATTAATCAGTTTCAGAAGTAATGAAAGGAAGTATAATTTCAAATATTTACCTAAACAAATAATTGAAATTGATAAATAAAATTGCTTACGGCGAACGTTTGCATTTTGTTCATAAAGTATTTGAACACAATGAGTAATAACATTTTTCCTAATTTGACGAATGGAACTCCAAATGTTGCGGAATTATCAAATATGCGCACAAACGTACAGTTCATCTAATGGGAAGAGACATTTGGGCATTTAAAAATTGCAATTATGTCTCCACATTTGCCGAATCATCAGACAAACCTTGCCGAATAAGGAGCCTTTTGGTAAGTCCCAGTGATCTCCCGTGACCTCCTGGCTACAACAATATCCGACGTAATGACAAATCCCGCCATAAAAACATATTTTGCAGTCTTCATGATATGCATTCAACTAAAGGCTATTGTACTTAAGAATTCTTTACGCAGGGGGTGCCCATCCCCCCAAGAGCGAGGGTGCATCCCCCCCCCCCAAATACCACAAAGATCCGCTCAAATCGGAAGTTCCCTATAAAGAGAAAAACATCCCTATTTCTCTCCCCCCCCCCCCCCCAGGTGGACACCCCTCCTATACAGATTTAAAAAGTCTCTGTAAAACCATGTTTCTCCAAAGAGCAATTGTTATTTAACGATAACGCAGTTTCCCAAAATACCGGTGAAGAGAGGAAATGCTCTTATTTTCCATGAAATTCCCTTTGAGGACAAACAAATGTCCACTTGGAGCGCTAAGATCCATTACTCCTTGCCTGCATCTCGTGAAGAGCGGATTTGGGAAAAATACAGTTCTCTCCGTCTACGGTTTGACCATTCTCCCCCCCCCTTCAACGTTTCGAAACTTAACGTTCTCCCTGTTGCAGTCAACGGTTGCAAATATCTTTGACCTCTTGCACAGTAATACTGGGTGCAGTAGAAAAAAATATCAGAAATTCTAATCATGGAAAGACGAAGGAAGTAATTCAGCTAAGAGCTTTTTTTTTAGAACTTGATTAAATTAGGCTCAAATAAGGGAACGTCCACTCAAAATATTTACCGAGATGTTTGATATAATGGTTAAAGGAAAAAGGGAGTACGTATCATTAAACACAGGCAATGGTTTTAGTCGCTAACATTTGAATACCTAAATAGGATGTTAGGAAACTCAATGCTTTAGACAAACTTATAGCATTTGTTGCATTCCATAAGAAATAAAACAAAGTTTTTTCTGATTTGTTTAAATGTGCCATGACGAATCCTATGCAGAACAATTTTCAAAATTCACAGAACTGCTGAAAATAATAAATAGAAAAAAGGCTGCCAAAATTCGAAGCAAAGGAAATCGGCATCAAACAGGAAATTATACTAGGGAAGCGAGGGGACACAGGACATGTGCAGCTATAGTTGTACAGTTACCCAGGTAGCATTAACTCATCGGATTTTGCTCGGCCGATCATCAATTCCTCCTAAACTCATCGTGTAATGCACGCTGATATCGTTGCGATCAGAATCCGAGAACGGTTTTCGATGAGCTGTTTTTTATCGGAAAACTATATCGTTACGATCAAATTTTCCGATGAAAATTTGCCGAGCTGCATTTCATCGGAAAAAGAGATCGTAACGATCAAATTTTCCGATGAAAATTTGACGAGCTACATTTTATCGGAAAAAGAGATCGTAACGATCAAATTTTCCGATGAAAATTTGTCGAGCTGCATTTCATCGGAAAAAGAGATCGTAACGATCAAATTTACCGATGAAAATTTTCCGAGCGAAATTTCATCGAAAAACGAAATCGTAACGATCAAATTTTCCGATGAAAATTTGCTGAGCTACATTTCATCGGAAAAAGAGATCTTAACGATCAAATTTTCCGATGAAAATTTGCCGAGCTACATTTCATCGGAAAAAGAGATCGTAACGAACAAATTTTCCGATGAAAATTTGCCGAGTTACATTTTATTTTAAAAAAAGTAGGTCGTTTAAATTTTCCGATAAAAATTTTCCCAATCTAAAATTTTTGGAAATCTTCCAACTGTTAAAATAGGATAAGTTTTATTATTTGAATATCCGACTATTTATCAAACGTAAGTCTATACGGATCAACATTTAGGGTTGAGAATCGGAGGAAAAATGACTGAGACTTTGACTCCGAATCCGACTCCTGGATTTTGGAAGGGTTTACTATAATTTGCTGCAAAATCAATTCAACTTTAACTCCACGATTCCAACGCCGATTACCTCACTGGAATTGCGAACAAAATGAGACTCCGGCTCTTGAATGATTTCTCTCTATCTCCAAAACAATTCCACTCCGTTCAATTTGACTCCCAAAATTACCGACTCCGACTCGGTTTGCGGACAAAATGATTGACTCTGACTCTTCACTAGCTGGCGCCATAAGTATATTCCTTGAATAAAATTCTAACTTTCCGTTCAGAAATCTGTCATAGCCTTGCCACCCGATAGATGGCGCCACAAATGATTTTCGATTTAATACATTATTTTCTACCTTGGAGAGAGTATAACTTGTCTAGTGGTTAGCATATGAATCTCGTATTCCAAAGGTCTAGGGTTCGATTCCCGGCTAGAGCGACTAAGATTGAACTCACGAATCACGCTCATCAAAAGGTGTTAAATTAGAAGTTACTTAAACAAGTAATTAAAAAAATAATGTATATTAAGTAATTGTCCTAAATGACGTCATCCGAAAATACCCCTCCTGAAACTTTTCTTCCCACTGTTAATTTTTTTTTCCTCCAGCTTGTCCCTATATCGTAGTTGTTACTACTTCGCATCGTATTTTCATCCTAAATTCATCGCCTCGGAACGACACTGCTCGTATATTGCTCCAAATTTCATCGTATTTTCATCCAAAATTCATCACCTCGGAACAGCACTGCTCGTATATTGCTCCAAATCTCATCCTATTTTCATCCAAAATTCATCGCCTCGGAACAGCACTGCTCGTAAATTGCTCCAAATCTCATCGGTATAGGGAGCAAAATTCCTCGGATTCCGATGATCGGATTCTACTATTGCCGATGAGACATATTGGGGCAATTTCCGATGAAAACTCATCGGAATCCGATCATCGGCCGATCATCGACCGATCAAAGTTTGATCGGATTTCGATGAACGGCCGATCATCGGCCGATGAGTTAATGCTAATTTCGCATTTCTTCTCCTTCCTTGACTTTCTTGTTGTTTTCTTAATCATCAAGGTTTATTTCAATTATCCTTAAATTTAAAGAACCAAGTCTCATCAGTAGAAGTTGGTAAAGGTTGGATCATCAAGTTGGAAAATTTTGCTAACACTCGTCCGTTAGAGCTACCGCAAAACAAATATACTAGGAAAAGCCCGAATATTTAGTTCTACGCTTACACATGAACCTGGTGAATGATAGCATTCAACTATTTGGATCAACATGTAATGTAGACGACATTGATCTATATTATGTATAAATGACCGCAGAAAACAATTTTAAAAATTTAGGAAAAAGAACAAAACACAAAATCATTACCTCTTAGTGAAAATGCTTCCATGTCTGTCCTAAAGAACGAATTTACTTGCTTCATTAATACCGAAGTTAAGGAGGAAACGGACAAGGAGTGGAACGGAAGTCTTAAGATACATTGTATCAACTTGTTCCGCTGAGGTTTTTACTGAACAGATATCGATAAAACAATCTCAGCCAATCATTGCGCCGTATAACTACAGTTGCAAGTTCTTCATTTTCCCAGAATAGTAATTTGTCTTATTGCCAAACATATAACGAATCAGAGGCAATATCCCCCCCCTCCCCAAGAGTGATGGCGCATCCCCCACGAATGCTACGGTATTCCCCAGAATAAAAGCTCCCCTCCACCAAAAGAAAAAAACAAAGAAGAGATCCATTAAAATCTGTAGGGTTAACAGTCGTTTTGTTTGAAATTTTTCCCGACTTGCCCTCTAAAAACTCAAAAAATTCCCTCTCTATACTTATTTAATTCACATTAAAAATAACTTATGTTGAATTTAAAAGTTAACAATTTTAATTAAGTTTTAATTTATGACTTCACACAAAATGAAATAGCATCGAAACAACATATTCACTCAAGAGCGAGAGTCTCAGAACCCCATCCCTTCCTCTAACATCCCATAACAGCTTTCAACTTCAATTTCGAAACATTTCCAAAGACAGTAGGACTCATTTCTTCGCCTATTATCATCAAAGATGGCAAACATCTTTTTTAGGACATTGGTAATATATGTCGGAGAACATTTTCGACCCCCCCCCCCTTTTCATCAAAGAAAAAATCAGCTAAAATTCATTTTTAAGATTTCAAGATAGAAAAATTTGCATAGTCCCTGAACGCCATCTGTTCCTCCAGTGCCATTAAAGATGGCCTAAAACAGAGAATTTAGAACTTAAATTAAGGAATCAAAGGGAGAGCCATCATCTTGCCCCCATATCATTAAAGATGGCCTATATTTTCGTTTTTCGGAGCTCAATTAATTAAATTTTACGGGCTCCAGAAAGATAGGTCCGTCATTTTAAGATTTCCCGGAGGAGAGGGGAGTAAAGGATATATATTCAATGCATGATGAATTTAAAATCATTTTTTATTTCGTAAATTGATACTTCTTGGTCAGTATTATCAAACTACAAAGAAGATCGAATTCTTCTCAATCACGTCGATATATACAGCCAAAAATCTACCAAAAATTACTTCAAAAAACTATTTGAATCCATGCCTCAAATCAGGGGCGGATTTAGAGGGGAGCCATGGCTCCTCCCAAAACCTTATGAGCGACCTATTGTTCGCGAAACCAAAGAGGGCCTAAATTTGTGTTTTAAGGGGCGTGTTTAGGGCTTTAATTTCGGAGTTTTTCTGGGGGAGAGCCCCTATTACTATGCTCATCTACAAGTGTCACGAAAGGTAACGAAGCATTGCACTTTAAAACTTCGATTTGGAAAATTTTCCTACGACAAGCAGCTGACCCAACCTTTATCCCTTATCCACCCCCCCCCCTCAAAAAAAGCAGATTAAAATAACCTTTTCGGTCCTTCAATCACAACAGTTTCCGGTAACTATTTTACATCAATTTATAAAAAGTTTCCAAGATCCCCGACTGTTTTCTTTTGCCTTATTGATGCAATGTATCTTATCTGTTCTGTCTGTCTCCAAAGACCTATTAACCCTGCGTCGGGGCGCACCTGACCTTAAGCCGCAGAGGCCGGGAAAAGACAATCGTTTCTCCCTCCACTTTCCAAAGGAGCCGCAGCGTCACACCCAGCCATTTACTCTCATATATTTTAAGACCACATACAGCGCCAGCGTCAGTCAGCTGTTGGCCTTGAGAGAGGCCACTAGTCAAGGGATGGAGCGTCCCTTGACTTCGCAGGCCGCCTGAGACCGATTGTGCAACGATTTTGAATGTGAGTTTTTGAAATATATTTTTATTTAAAATAATTTATAATACTCAAATATGTCTGTTCCGAGTGAAGTTCGGCAGTTTCATGATAAATTAGTGTTGTACTTTATCCTGGCTCATTAGGCCAGGTGCGCCCGATCGTGTTCTAATTTCGGTTTGTTTGTATTTTCAGGCATACCATATAGATTTTCTGGTGAAATGGTTAGAAAATACTTTGATCTCTCTCGACCCAATGATGTTGAAAATATGCTGAAGTCTATCCTCGACGATGATGATTCTGAAGATCCAGCTTTGATTGAAGTTTTAGGCCATGAGAGTGACATCGCGTTTCAAGATGAGGTGAAGAAACGCGAGGAAGACTCAGAAACTGAACAGGAAGAGGGGGGGGGGGAGTCTGAAGATGAGAGAGATGATGGGGTTGAGGACTTTTTTCTTGGAAAAGATAAAACAACAAAGTGGTCTAAGAAGCCACCTTCTGCTTTTCGTAGGGCAAGAAGTCACAACATCATAAAAAAAAGCTTCCTGGTGTAAAAGGTGATGCTAAAAATGTTACTACCGTTTTAGTGTTGGGAATCACTTTTTGATTAGGAAATGTTTGAATTGATCGTAAAATTTACCAACCAAAACATAAACTCAATCAAAGATAAATTTGAAAGAGACGTCAAGGAAACAGGCCTAATCGAAATAAAAGCTTTTATTGGTTTGCTATACCGAGCTGGAGCGTACCGTGAAAATCGTCAGAGTTTAGAGGAGCTTTGGGGGAGCGAAGGAGATGGTATTGAAAAATTTGGCTTCGTGATGAAAACGTTTCAAGTTCATCATACGGTGTATTCGTTTTGATGATCTAACAACCCGAGCTAAACGGAAAGAAAAGGATCGGCTTGCCTCAATTCGTCAATTTTTTGAATGGTGCGTTCAGAACCGTCAAAAGAATTACATCCTCGGAGAAAATGTCACAATTGATGATATGCTGCCAGGATTCCGTGGAAGACGTGCATTCCGGCAGTATATACCCTCAAAACCCAACAAATACGGAATAAAGACGTTTGCTCTAACTGATGCTCGTACGGTATATGTCTACAATATGGAAATTTACACAGTAAACAGCGCGAAGGACCATTTTGTATCAGTTACAAGCTCAGTGATGTTGTGAAAATAATGGGCGAGCCACTTTTTGAGACATGACGATACATAACAGCTGACAATTGGTTTACCGAGATAGATCTCGTTAATTATTTGAAAACCAAGAAGATGTCATATGTTGGAACTGTAAAAAAAAACAAACGGCAGTTACCACCCAACTTCGTCAATGTGAAAGAAAGGGCTCAGTACAGCAGCGAGTTGACTTTCAACAACGGAAACACTTTGGTTTCCTACGTACCAAAGAAGTCGAAAAATGTGGTCCTCATTTCCTCGCTTCACAATTATAATGCAATTGACTAGAATACAGGAGAGCAGAAGAAGCCAGATGTTATAACTTTTTCTAACAACACCAAAGCTGGACTGGACACAGCTGATCAAATGTGTAGCACTTTCAATATGAGCAGTAACACTAGACGCTGGCCTATGGTCATATTTTTTACCTGCCTGAATGTGGCTGGCATTAATTCCCAAGTAATTTCAATTGGAAATAATTTGGAACCTCTAAAACGGAGAATATTTCTGAAAACTTTGGCACATCAACTTGTGATTGGACAACTAGCCCGGCAAAGTCTAAATATAAATGGAATGCCGCATCAGTAACAATGTCGTTTAAAAACGTTTTTGCCCCACGAGGAACGTGAAAAAGAAACTCCATCGCCAACTCCCGAACTGCGAAAGTGTGGAATGTGAATGTTCGAGAGTGGATTTATATAGGAGGAACAAACTATGAAACTAAACTATGACTATGAAACTATGATCCAAACTATGAGTGTTTAAGAGGCCATCAACCGATTTGTTTAAAACACGTAAACCCCTTGTGCCAAACTTGTTTTTATGCCGCTGATTTAGGAATATTTGCGTCCACGTCTGGTAACGGCAATGACTGAAGAAGTAGTTAAAAGACTTATAAAAAATGTCAATGTTCATGTGTATATAGTTGTAGCGTGTAAATAGTACCTTCATCTATTAGTAAATGAATAATAACTTTATTCTTTTGTATTCAATTTGTTGTAATTCATTCCCACAGCTCTTAGTAAAGACAAACGGACCAAAATTTTGTATTAGAATTGATCTATGGAAGATGGGAGCTAAAATATGTGAGCGGTCTCTCAGGCTTGGTGCGCCCGATTTTGAATGGCTGACATGTGCTCCCGACACAGGGTTAAGATTTGAATTTCCAAATATTTTCCGCATAGACCTCCATCCTTTCTCTGACGGAACCGAAAACAACATGAAATTGAGTTTTTAAGATTTGTAAGTATAGATATTTTCTTCTTCAAAGCAATAATTAACTTATACAGAATTTTTCGGTATTAAATGTATCTTAAGTTTTCAAAATTCACCCTATTTCGGTTTCTATTCTAAAATTAAAACTTGATGTAGAAACTTAAGGATGTGTAGAGGGCGGTTGTTTTTCGGAAAGATAAAAAATCTTTGAGAGGTGACCTTTAGGAATACCATCTCAAGACTTCAAATGCCCCCCCCCCCCCCCAAAAAAATGCAAGCCTCATTACTCAAGTTTTATTTCATTCATGGTTAATTCACTTATGTCTCCCATTTCATGGGATTTCGCTATAATGTATATTTTGTAAATAGTGACAAGTAAATAGCCCTGAAACAACTCCTTGTTTTTTATTTTCTACTAAACCGCTCCCTTCATATCAACATACTTTGCTTTCTTCATCCCCCCCAAAAAAGGCCTACGCCTGTCCGATTTCCATATTATACTACTACAGCATTATTACAACAGATTGCTCAATCAACTCACATTTTTGATTACATGAGCTAATATACAGCATATTATTGAGAAACGACACAACTGAGTTGGAATTCGAAAGAAAAACTGGGGAGGAGGGGGAGGGAAACAACCGATTTATTTTAAACTTGCTCAATCCAAACTATCTTAATCTGTGAATAATTAAACAATATCGCTAATTCGAAAAAGAAGCAAAAATGAAATCATACATCAAAGGCTATCATAACGAAAATTAATTCCATTATTAAAAATTATTGGGCAGAGTATGAAATATTTACTATCCCTTTTGTAAAATATTAAAAAATAGATTAAGTTGGTTTTGATATTGATACCGAACACCTATGTACCGCTTGATGAGTCTCAAATATTCCTACCTTGAAAGTTTGTATTTCTTCCCACTACGTGGTGTCACAATGTAAAATAGTCTAAAACTTGCAGGACTTGAGGTTATTTCGGTTGGCTTGTTTATTTGTTGGAGTTGGAGGGTATTAAATCACATGACATAAACATCATCGCTAACAGCTGAACATACGAAGTGTCAGATCTGGTAAGCTTGCATCTTTCTTTTTAAATTTCATTAGGATGATTTTTAACATCAACGATGAAATAAATGTTTTAATCGTTATAATATTTTAATTTCTAATATGAATAGTACCTGGAAAAGGTATGGTTTACTTTCTTTTTGACAACCTGCTATGATTAATGAAATGCGCATTAAGATCTCACGTCTTGATCTCTTCCTCATTTAAAATTTACAAAATAAAGACATAATAACAAGAATATTTTTGGGTCAGTTTTTTTAAACATGTTCCTTATTAGCGATTTAGTATTTGTAAATAAAAACAATGAGAAGATTATAGTTTATAAAATATCGTGTAAAATGACGACATCAAACATGGCGACATTAGTGGTTAAATTATTTTTCAGTAAAATGATTATCTCTAATTGTATTCGATTTCTTTTCTTTCTTTTAGTCCTTTGAAAAAGGTATTTTGATTTCATTTCTTTATCATATTATGGAGTTAGTGTCGTTTTTTTTTTTTTTTTTTTTTTTGACCAATGCATTTTTTGTAGTGATTCATACAACCCCACCCTTCAAAGCATTTCACAGAATGGTAAAAAAAGTTTGTAAATGTATATCATAATTTTGACCAAGTTTTAATTAAAGAAAATTTCTTTAATTCTGAAAAGAAATAATTATGCATGCAATAATATGTTCTGCAGAAGCATATTCATAACTTCCATTTTTCCTTTCACATCTTCTTGTTTTGGTACACTTTCATCCAATGGTTCATTGTGTGCACTAATATTAATTAAATTAAACAACATTAGTAGAAAGACTTCGTAGCTCATATCACTGAATGGTATGAATGATAATTTATATTATTGATTTCTATGAAATCTATTAAAAATATATGCCATAAGATAATCAGTAAACTAAAGGCAGGCCCGTCAACCTCCCTCAGAAATTTCAGTACAAACCCTTTTTATTTTTTAAATTTATGTACATTCTGCTACTTATGCAACGACTGCACTGAGCATGTGCTGATCCAGAATTTTTTCAAGGAGGGGGCGAATGATTTTTTTTTACTCACGTCTTATAAAATATCTGATCAAATGCTGGGGGGGGGGGGGGGCTGCCACATAGTTCGTATTTTTTTAAAACTGTTGACATCATATAGCCAAGGACAGGGTGGCAGAAGGTCCCTGTAAATCGATTTTGTACCCATGTCCCTTATAAAAGATATTCTAACATTCGGTTTTTAGAACTTCAGTTTCATAATAAATTCGGGTTAATTTTTCACCCCCCCCCCCCCCCCCGACACGCGTAACATCAGCGAAGGTCGTCTGAAATTGCATGTTTTGGATCTTTAATTTCAAAAAACTAACAAAGGAAAATCTCTGAGAATCCATAAGAATAATATCATCGAAGAACATCTAAAATGTTTTTTTTTTCTCCGAAACTTAAATTTTGAAAGGTTTTCTGGGATAGAGAGTTTCGAACCTCGTTCCTTCCTGTAACGTCATGGCCTACACTTGTGTTTTTAGTACAGTCAAACCTCCATATATCAAACCGCCACATATCAAAATTTTCTACACATCGAAATCCCAGCAAAAATTTACATATCCATTACATAAAAAATTTGTTTCTTTGTATGGAAAAAACTTTCTATATATCGAAAAAAATAGAGACATTTGTAGATTTTTTTTCCACTTTAGACTGTTTCGTAAAAAAAAAAGAAGGTTAGGGGAATATTGTGTTCACTAAAAGTTGTTACAAAACTCCCAAGGAATCTAGAGTTGAGTCGTGTGCAGATAGGGCGTTGTTCGGTTCTGGAGCTCTTAAATCAGGGGTAACCACCTGGGGGGCGAGGGGTCTTGAGAGTCTGCGCCATTGAAATTTCTTTTTTTTTTGGGGGGGGGGGGGGTGTTTGAGGTTCCCTAAAAAAAAGGAAAACCTTTCTTAGGAAGCTCTTGCTTTTTGGGGGGGTCTTCAGGATATTAAAAGGGTTGCGCCCCTTGCTCTTAGGGAGGTGGACACCCCAGCTTAAATTTACTCAAATTTTTTTCAAATCTGAGTTGCAACCAGTAATACAGCAAAATCAGTTTCAAGTTATCCTTATGGTCTGTTGATTATCATTCCTAGTCTTTTTAGCTTCAGTGAAAAATCATTTAAGTGAAGAGGATTGATTTTGTAACTTTTCTCTTGATAACATTGTCAAAACGAAAACCCCTTTGTGTTGTTCAACTGCCGAAGAATGAAGATGTATTAAGGCGCAAAAATGTCATTTCTGGTAAACTTAGTATTTCCGCAGGCAGAGTGCCTGCTATTACGAGAAATCCAAAAGCCAGATTAAAAGTATTGAAACTTAAAGAAAACTTTCACTCATAAACATGAAACGGCATTACAGTTGGCTTTTTTAAGAATCTATGCAGTGCTCATTAAATGTTTCACATTTAATTTTTTAATTATTAACTTTCATTTAACCCACTGCTCGTATAAATTAGACATTGAGTTTCACACAAAAATTAGCTTCAATTCTAAGGTTTTAGGAGATTTTTATGACAAGCAAAGATTATTTTTACAAATTGAAATTTAAAATTTGCTACTCCATTTTATGCAGAGTCCTTTCAAGGAGGAGGAGGGTGATCGCCCCCCGCTCAGGCGAACAGATCTGCTGCAGTTCGCTCAAGACTTTGTTTGTGTAGACTGATTGTGTTGTAAAAGGAACGTATGCGTTTCGTTGAAACAAGCATATCTAATTTCTCTCAGAAAAAATGGAGACTGTAAGTAAATATAAATTTTTTCATGCAATCTTTCATACATTAGGGTAATTGCACCAGTAACAGACAAGGGTCCAGTAACAGACAGTTGTAAGTTTGGAGTTAAATAATAACAATTTTACGCTGGTAAAACTTATGTTGCTGTGACCCATGAATATGGTGCAACAATCTAGTGTTATCAGAGTGAATTTAATGAGCCGGTTGGTATTTACAAGGCAGTAGAAGGTGATGAACAGACAACATGAGGTCTGCCAACGTTTCATGCTCATTTGAATTTAATCCAGTTTTTGATCTAAAAATAAAGAACTTTTGCATATTTTGAAGAGAAAAGAGGAATTTCATTCATTACTCATCCTCTCATGATCCTATCTGTTGCAGGATATCATCAGAATTATGGGTGTCTGTTACTGGGGGGGGGGACATTTTTTTAAATTGAGCAAATAAAAATAGAATTAACTAATTCAGCGGATCCAGAAGCAGCCAAACGTTAGATGATATGTAGTTGCATGAGAGAAAATAGTTTTAAAAATCTAAATGCATTAAAAGGGTAAGAAAATTGAGTTAACCTGAGAGCAATGTCTTAAGCATGTCTGTTACTGGTGCCGTTACCCTAATTCTTAGTAATTGGGTTACAAATTCTTAACATAAATAAAAAATTATTAAATAAAAACAAAAAACCAGTCTGAGTAAAAACCAAAAAAAAAACTAAAAAGATAAATGTATAAGCCCAGTAATTTAGAATGTTATTAAGTACTACTGAATAACTACACCGTTGAAATAGTTTTATAACCATACACAGATAAGACAAATCATAAATTCAAAAGTAGAATAGAAGGATCAACATTCGGGGCCCATTCCTTTCTGATTCAAGGAACCCCGTAAAATTTGAATGAGCCCCGACTGTTGCTCCTTCTATTCTGCTTTTGAACTTATGATTTGTCTTATCTGTGTACGGTTATAAAACTATTTCAACGGTGTAGTTATTCAGTAGTACTTAATAACATTCTAAACTACTGGGCATATACATTTATCTTTAGTTTTTTTGGTTTTTACGCGGTCGGGTTTTTTGTTTTTATTTAATAATTTTTTCATATAGAAATTCAAAAAAAAAAAAAAAAACTAACATGGAGAGTGTCCTGTGACTCATTGCATTGTAGTGTATATATATATATATATATATATATATATGCAGTCATTCAACTGAAATGTGTAAATTTTCATTGATTTAGTATTTATGATAAGACTATACATTTCACAACCTTGTCATTTCATTGAGACAGTTTGTATCATGAGTTTTATTTTGTAACTTGCGGTGGTCTAAACTACTGATAATTAGTCCCTCTAGGGATCTAACTCGGCTTAAAGCTACATGTGCCTGACATTCCGCAAAAATGCACGAACTTAAGTCAACCGCAGCACAGCTAGATATAAACAGCTTGTATAACTCATGATGAAGCGAAATTGGAAATGTCGTCAGTCAAATCTTTCTCGCAAAACTAAAAAATCCTCTCAAGAAAGTACACGTCGCAAAACTCAGTCCCCTGAATCAAGACAAAAACAAATGCAACATATGTTGGGAGATGAAAATCGAATTAGTAGACTTTCTTTCTTTTGGTGCTTATTGCCCGGGTTTATTTTGATGAGGACTACAATCTTAGTGTCTTGCCTTCATTATGCATAATATATTTTTATTACACTACAGAATACATATAAAGAACACATGAAAGAATTTACATCAGAAAGAGGGGAAAGTACATCCTGAGCGAGGGTCTCTTGACCCACCACCTCAAGTGGGAGAAGCAATCGCTTAGACCACTCGGCCATTGAGACCCTAATTAGTAGACTTGGTAAACAAAAAAATTTGAGGCAACGCAAACTACCTGCATTTGTCGCACGCAGGTAGCGTGCAACACCCAACGTGCACCGATCCCAAACTGACAAAATGGCAACTGGTTTTTGAAATGGTACTTTTGATTACTGTCATGTGTTTAGTGACACTCCCAAGGTTAAGACAAATCGATTGACGTTAGAATTACCAAAATTGGCCGAGGCGTGTAGCCTGTAGAACGCCACAAAGGAACATACATACATAAACTGATAAACACATTACCCTCCTTTTGAGCGCACGCGCAGTCGGGTAAAAAGGATTATAAGATGATCAATATATATACATGTAATCAGATTTGACAACATCTTTGTTACTGATTAGATTGGCATTAACAGTTTTATCCTTGCTGTTGACCCCACAGCAAGGAAGTTGTTTTCCCCAATATTTCATTCTTTTGCCAGAAATAATATCCTATCAAATAAAGAAAAAAAGAACATGATTAATTCTGCTGGTGTTGGATTAGGTCAAATGTTGAATTACGAGAAAACAAGTGGATTAGGGGGATTTTTGCATTAATACTATTAGCAAAGATCTAGATAGCAGGGTTTCTGCTACAGTCCAGCAGAGGCATGTGCACTAGTGCTGATCAATTTTTTTTTTTTTAATTTTAAATCTTACCTATGCAGAAAAGATGTTCAATAGTATACAGATTCATGAAAATGTAAAATAAAAATTTAAATTTTATATAAGTTAAGAACTGCCGCAAGAGAGATGAATTTTAGAAATTGAGACTTTTTTGGCAATAAGTAGAGTCAATTGATCAGGGGCAGATGGGGCAGCCGGGCAATAGCCCGGTGGACCGCATTGAATTTTACAATTGAACAGTACAAAAACTAATCCAAAATTTTTGTTTGTTTCTTTTTTTCTTGGTTACAAAACTAAAAATACAAACTTATACTGTGAGTAATAAGATGTTTCTGTGGGCGTAAGATCATTGGCTGATGAAACAACTTTGTTGCTGGATCCAGGGCCTGAGTACTGAATAGTCCGACTATAAATTTCTAAAGTTGTTTTATCCAATCCCAAAATTGTAAAGTTTGAACACAAGGATCCTCAAAAAAATATTTGTCTTTAGGCCCCCTGATATCTTAATTGTCTCTCAGAAATGAGACCGCCAATTTCAATTTAGTGATTTAAAAATTAAAAAAAAAGAAACCTTTTCAGTATTAAAAAATTGAAATAGATAATAATAAATGGAAGGGAGGGAGGAGGTTAAAGAAAATGCAATCTTTGAATATTATTTAGAAACCAGTTTATCATAATTTCCCCAAGGGAAGGCTGCCGAAATGTATGTTTGAAACATGTTTTAACGAAGAAAAAGAATTTTCAGAGCATAGTACAAAATCATGATAAACTTCAGTTTTATTAAAAATGAATAGATA
Organism: Uloborus diversus; assembly: GCF_026930045.1. NCBI lineage: Eukaryota > Metazoa > Arthropoda > Arachnida > Araneae > Uloboridae > Uloborus > Uloborus diversus. The sequence continues at coordinate 172,385,083 of NC_072733.1, forward strand.
AATAAACATTTTAGCTTAGATTTAGTTAGACATACTTATCAATTTCGAAAAATTGCCGGTCCCCCTAACATGGCCTACAATAGGGTAACGGCACCAGTAACAGACAAGGGTCCAGTAACAGACAGTCATAAGTTAGGATTTAAATAAGAAGAATTTTAGGCATGTAAAACTGATGTTGCTAAGGCCCATGAATGCGGCGCAATCATCTAGTGTTATCAGAGTGAATTTTATGAGCCAGTTGGTATTTACAAGGCAGTGATGGAAGGTTATGAAAGACCACCACGAGGTCAGCTGGTGTTTCATGTTTATTTAAATTTAATAAGGCTTTAGTTCTAAAAATATAGAACTTTTCGCACATTTTGAAGAGAAAGAGGGAATTTCGTTCATTACTCATCCTATCTGTTACTGGGTTTTATCACGTTTTGTGGTGTCTGTTACTAGGGGTCGGAATTTTTTTTCAAAATTGAACAAATAAAAATAGAAGTAACTAATTCAGAGGATCCAGAAGCAGCCAAATGTCAGACGAGATGTAATTGCATGAGAGAAAAATTGTTTAAAAAGTCGAAATACATTACGAGGCTCAGAAAGGGAGTTAAATGTATTCTGCCGCTTTGGCCTCTTACTCCAGTCTTTTTGTTCAAATATGCTTTGTGTTCTTTTAAAATACGGTAAAAAAAAGTTCCGTACATGTTTTTCAGAAGCCATAGTTAATTCATAAATTTTTAGGGGGAGGGGGGCTGACCCCTTGTCCATCCTCTAAAATCCCCTACTGGTTACTGATGCCGTTACCCCTACAGTTTTTGGATTTAAATTTCAAAAATTTCTTGGAGAGTAATGATTCTTGATATATTTTATTTTATTGGTGATATTTAACAATTCATCCAGTAAATAGTGTTAAAATTGCCAATATTGGGAAAATAAGTCTCTGTAAAACACTTTTTTTGCATTGGTTCATGACAAACTATGGGAGAAAATATTTAAAATGTTTCCTTGGTTTTTTAGTTATTCAAAAACATGCATTATTAATTAGATGTAAAAGGAAGTAGTGTGGTGTCCACGTCAAATTTTTTTGTGAAAGTTTGAATGTACTGCAAAAAGTAAAAAGTAATTTTTTTTGCATTCAAGTTTCATTCTAAATAAAATAATAATTTAAGTAAAAAAAAAACACGCTTTTGTAGCAATATGAACTAAAAAATTAAAAGGTAAAATTAAAGGTAAAAAATTACCTTTGGATGTAAAATATGATAAACTAATTGACCAAACAATTAACTTTAATGCGGTGCGCGCTGTTTACATTTTTGCAAGGACATTTTTTTTACATTGAAGTTAATTGTTTAGTCAATTATTTTATCAAACTTAACATCAAAATGTTATTTTTTACTTTTTAGTTCATATTGCTACAAAAGCGTGTTGTTTTAAACTATTATTTTCTTTTTTTTTTTAGTTTTACTTATTTTACGAAAAAATATTTATTCTAACATAATTCGAGATTTCTACATTCGACCCCCCCCCCCCCCCCAAATGACTAAAGGGCTCGGTCAACATTCGAAACGGGAATCTCACGAACTTTCAAAAAGAATAATAATACTCCAAAAGACATAACAGTCAAGCTTGAAAAAGGTTCAACTGCTCTGATAAATTGCCTGTCTAGTAATTGTCTAATACAGTTAGAGCTAATTCATACCAATTATCAATGTATGTGTGGGGAAATTATATTTATATTTCTTTAAAAATTACCGTGAAACGGTACAACTTTGTGCCAAGGGGGCAACAATTGGCCACTGTTGCCATGGCAATGATTTTGCTCTCTAGAGGCCTCTTTTTCGAACTTATGAGCTCCAAAAAAATCACCAGCTAGTGTAACAATTTAGGTAGTCAAAGACGCTTCATCAGAGATTGCCATTGTTTTTGTACACCTTAGATAACTTAGTCGTTCTTAGTGCGTTATTCGACTCACTCATGGAAGAGCCAAAAAGTCTCCTTTGGGCAGACCACTTATACTGCTTTCCAAGATCTGGTAAGTTCAGATTTGCTTTACTAATTTGTCAGTTATGAATTAAGCCGCTTGTTGACTTAAAATATTTCGTAGTTTTCACAAGCTCTCAACATTTATCGAAAATGGGAATGTTGGGGTACAACAATGAGCCACCTATTTTTAACGGTTTTTAGTGCCTTGGAGCTTCATTTTATTCTCTGTAGGAATGCTTTCGTCAAATTTTGTGTTATTTAATCTAAATAATGGCAAGAAAAGACGGAAGAAGGCCTGGGAGTCGCCCTATCGCCTGTACTCATGAGCCCGTACTAGGAGTTTTTGAAGAAGGTGCTGACTGAAATCCGAACCAAATACAAACTGAATTAATTTTTTTTAATTATTTATTTTGATGAGATTTGGAATAAGAAATGTGATTTCGTATTTTAGTTTTTTTTTGATCTCGTTTAAAATTTGTCAGAATTGCGTATTTTCTGAGACCTATGTATAGGTACCTAGCCTTTAGTTGGCGAGATTTTCCTTGTTTTCAAATATTTTCAGATAATAAAGATCGTTACCTACGTTTACTATGTTGAACTTTATTAATCACTCAAAACGACAAGTGATGATTAAGTCTTAAAAAATTGAAAAAAGAAAGAAAGGTAAATTATGGACTAAAAAAATTCTTTATACAGTTTCAAGCAAAGGACAACATGTAGTCTTAGTCAACAATAGGCCAGATCAAGTTTTCACTGCGTTTTCTAGGTTAAAATGAGGTGGCCCATAGTTGTACCCGGTAGGGGTTCAACTGTGGGCTATAGGGAAAAAAATTCTCTTTCCCCTTCTTTTGAATATTTTTTTTTTTAACATTTCATTCGAAAGACAAAATGTCTGGCTAGAATTGCTAAAGTTCTCATATTTCTAAATCAAGTATGTACACAGAATTTTCATTGGAAACATCAAAAAGTGGCAAATAATTAGACCATTTTGTGGTAATCCCCCTTATCTAATATCATAAAATTTTCACGTGATATCGCAGGAAAACAAAACAGTTTCTTTTCTTCAATCAGTGTTGCATATAAGTGTGTTAGCAGAGATTGGCATCAGAGGGGAGCAATTTATTGGTAACGAACTTGTTAAGAGTGTCCCATTTTATGAAAAAAACTTCCTTTACCCAATAGATGGCGCAAAATGTTGCACCCTGGTTGTGACGAAAGCATCATGCTCGTTGTACGTTTTAGCCGCAAACTAGTTTTACAACTAACAGGATTTACGCGACATGCAGAAAAGGGGACAAACCGGAATTTGTGTGGAGGAGATATTGTTCTTCAGAGGAGTCAGTGAGGAATGACTTTCATTGTTCGAAACACACCCCTCAAGTGCCTTCAGGCATTGACAGCGCGAAGGAATCGGAAAAGCAAACAAAACCGCTGCAGAGAAATGAGATGAGAGCATTTTTGCTTCGATTTGAAGTTTAGATCAGAAATGATTTCGTTATACCAAGGGTTCATCTTTCCGCAGAAACTTCGGTAAATTTATCGCAACATATTTTAGAAATGTCTTCTTTTTGGCTATTAAATCTACTAATAAAAGTTGTCAATCTAATGTAGTTTTTCTTTTCTTTTTTTTTTTTTTAAATATTAATCTTTAGAAGCTTTGTTTCCTTCATGCTGCATTTATAGAAATTGCTAAATAGTAATAGAAAAGACTGGAAAGTTTGTTAAATCAGACTTGGACAGTTTAAAAGAAAATTGTCTTTGAAAGGTCACATTTTTTAAATCTTTACGAGGAATTTTACCTTTTGTTCATGACAAAGGTCCACAAAAATTACCATGGAATTACAGAGAAAACTTGGTGGTACGAATCTTTTAAAATTTTGAAGAAGAAAACATAGTTTTTACGGCATTTAACAGGGCCCAGTCGTGCAAAGAGGGGGAGGAACAGCTCCCCCCCCCCCCCGAGATCGATCTTAGTTTTCGCCTAACTTGGAAATAGTCGGGGGGCTACGGGGGAAGAAACTGCAAATTGTGATAAAATTATGAAACTCGGCATGCTTGTAGACATTGCATAAACATAAATTTTACAAAGGGGAGGCATTCCAAAATCCCCCCCCCCTGGCGGCCATTTTTGGTCCAGAACCAAAAACGGCGATTCTTTTTAAATTTTTGTTATTATAATTTTTTTAATCATTGGTTGTGTCATTCCATGGATGTTTATTACATTTTTTATTATTTAAAACTCCAAAAAAATCTAATTACAGAAATAACTTCACAAAAAATGGTTTTTTAAAAATAAAATCAATATTTTTAAATTATGAGTTCTCTGAAGTGAATTTTTCCCCCATAACAGAATTACAGGTTTCTGAATTTGAAGATACATTACATTTGTGTTATATCAAAGTAGGATTCCAGTTATCCAAACTCTAATTGCCCGAACTGTCCAATTATCCGGTCATGATGCCCCTCGTTTTAAATGACTGAGCACGCATAATTGAAACTATTTGAGAAGGGTATAATAGAATAAGGACTTGAAGAAAAAAGAGAGAAAAAAAATTAATTTTCAGACAACATAATTCTAATAGAAAGAAATTTAAAGTTATTTTTAAATTTCTGTTCATTATTATTATCACTATTGTTGCTGTTTTTAATTCTCCGTCACCCAATTGATCATCAGTAAGCTTTTTGTCATTTTATAATTAAAAAAAAAAAACATATATATATATATAGATAAACAAATTCAAGTTTTGGAGCACTGTATCAAAGCTGGTGCTTTTAAAATTAAAGTTTATTAGATCATAGATTTCAACTAACTTTAGTATCTTTACTGAAACTTTGAAGGAGATGATTTTGTGTGTGTGTTATATACAAATATACGTGTACAATATACGAATTTTGTATTAACTTATCCAATTATTTAAGACATTTTTAAACACCCTTTAAACTGTTCCAGACCATTTCTTAACAATATATTACCGTTTCTTGCATAAACAGCTGAATTTTTACCATATTTTTAAAAAAACAGCAGTATTCAAACGATGCACAATATCAATTATCAATGGGAGAGAGAGACATGAAAAAAAACAAAAAAAATCCAGTACGGTACATATACAGTATGCAGAAATAATAAAGCACTACACTGTAATAGTACTATACAGTATTGCTGTGCTATCTTCGATCAGTGGCGGATTTACATTCTTTTCAAGGGGGTGGCGGTTGAAAAACGTGAAAGCCATATTCCTCCCCTCAACTCACTATGTAGGGAGGAGGGAATCAATTGCCCCCTTTTAGCCTGTATTTTAAATTTTAATCACCCCCTATCGCCCCTCACAAACTTATCGCCCCCCTCAAGAGTTAAATCTCCCTTTTGGGGGCTATCACCCCCAGGGTTAGAAACCACTGTTCTAAATCATAGCAAAATGTATCATCATACCAGTATAGTGTAGTCCATGGAAGAAAAAGGTTGGAAGATACATATAGAAATATAAAAATTATTAATGTTCAAAAAAGAGGGGAGGGGCGAGCTTCGGTTTCAAATTAAAAGGTGGGTAATGCTGTCCATCTTCGACTACACTGTCTCAACTTAATTTAAAGCAAATTTGTGGAATGTACTTGATTGAAATTAATAGCGAAAGCTAGTAATTCCTTTAATTCTATATTATTGAATTTCGAAAATGACAGTTACGGAGGGGGCGGTCGTCTCCACCACCCCCCTGGTAAATCCGCCACTGCCTTCGAACCATTTTTTAGAGTTTCAAGCATTCAAGAATTCGTTATCTTGTCACAAATTTTCACTTTTTCCTTCTATCTTCACAAACATAGCATGAAACAGCGTGCTTTGGTGCAGAATATTTCATCACCTTTCATATTTAGAATTTAAAATATTAAAAGAAAATTGTGGAGTTGTTATTTATACACACAAACAAAGCGATGTTTTGACTAGCGCTGGGTGGGAACTAGATCAGTTAGTGATGCTAAAAGGATGAAAGTATATTCACGAAACTAATATTTAGTAGGAAATAGCGAAGCCGTCATTTTGCGCCACGATTCCTTTCCAAAAGTTTTCGTGTTGTGGGTGAGAAATTAGCGTTTGCTCTAACATTCGTTACTCGAGAAAAACTCGCGTTATAGGCATTTGGCGTAAGTTGAATCGCTTTGGAGCGGAAGCCGACTGTATATGAGATATAAATGTTCAATTTTGATTGGGGAAAATGTAAATTATCATACATTTCACGACAGTATATTTTTGAGTATTATAGTTTAAAGTTGGTTGTATTCAAAACGTTGATCAGAATAAAACATGCGTCTTGTTTTGCCACAATGACTTGAGCAGAAAACGGACAACCAAGTTAGAAAAGTTACTTATTGGATTTAGTTCAAGCACATCTCTGCTTCCCAAACGTGATGAAATTTTAACTAAATACTGTTTTTTTTTCCTTTTGTTTTAGCAAGATTAGTGAACTCACCCCCCCCCCCCTTCGATGATGAGTAGTCATTTGATTGTCATCATTTTTATTTGGAGGAGAATGGAATATATACTACGACTACGAGCATTCTTCGGAAGGGCTAGAGAGGTGAAAACCAGGAAAATATGTAGCAAAAAGGGAGATCCAATGGGGTACTCCCCCAAAAATATTTTAAAAATCAATAAAACGATCTATCCTTCCTGGATTTCGTTTCAAAGTTTATTTCAGGTCCGTCATTTGGGAAATCAGGGTGAGGAGGGGCCATTGGAACCCCCTGGATTTTAGAAATATTTTTTTAAAAAATAGTCTTTTTGTTCGTATTTTTTGTTTGTTCCTTTGAATATTAGGCAAATGTTTGGATAGGTAGCCTCTCCCCCGGAATTTTTCCGGAATTGAAGTCTCCAAAACGTATTTGAATCAAGTTTTAGTGATTGGGGGGGGGGGAGAAATGATTGGGGGTAATATGAAGGAAACTTTGGAAATTTAAGTTTCAGAAATAGAATAGTAGATTATCTTTGATGGCAAGGCGAAACGATCGGAGACCCTCACCCGGAATTTTTTTTTTAAATTTAAATCCTGAAAAGGAATGTTTGTACGGTCTTTAATTATGCAAAAGGAATAGAAGGCACTCCTGTGAAATTTTTCCGAAATTGAAAGCTTAAAAATCCATTTCTTTGCTATTTTTAGGGAATGGGATAGGGTTCTAGGAACTTCTCGAAATATTTCCAAAATTAAGTCCTGAAAACGCTACATGACATCTTTCAGGATGAGGGTTGGGGTTAAGAGACTGTCTCACAAAAAAATTCGATATTGAAGTTCCAAAAACGAACTTTCAGACAATTTTAGATAATGTTATAGGAGGTTTTTTTCGACTCTTTCGTGGCAATTTGTAGGGATGCAAGTCCGTAAACCAAAATGTAATAATGCTGAGGGATCATCAGGCTCTTTAAATTCGCCACTACGCTCAAGTATTGATGCTTCTCTAAAATGATTTTTTTTCCTCTACATATTTTAGTTTTTAAACTGTTTAATGATATGTTTTTGAATGTGTTCTCTTATAAGAAATTCTTCGCGACTCCCTTGGAAGTCACAACATGCTGGTTGGGAACCGCTGATCTGGAGCATTAGTAAGCTAGTCAATTAATGGTTAAAATATTTTTTTTCTCAATAAAAGTTGTACTATACACATTCATATCTTTAGCATAAAAATGTTTGTAATTACTTTGGTATAAAGAAAAAAGCTTTAAAACTAGCATTTAACTATGTCATTACTACAGGTAGATCGTGTTTGTCAATTACTGGCGTTGAAGGCATTTTAGATCAATGCATGTAATCGACCAACCTTCAATAACAAACAGCATAAATGGATAGTTATTAAATGCATTTTTTTTCCTTCACTGAGAATAAGCATTGATCAGCATATCTCAGTAAATGAACCTGTAAAATTAAATTTAACTTAGAAAAAGGTGATTCAACATTTTATTTGATAACAATTTGCACCAGTAAGAAAAGTGACTTCCTTGAAAACTTCTAGATGTCTCTGTAAGTATATCGTACGTAACCTTCATAATGATCAAATCAAAACCTTTGTTACAAGTTAGTTCAACTTACTGGCTGATGGTCAGTAACTCGCGGATCACACTATAATACTTCCTGTGCAATTTAAATAAACGCTTATCAATATAATGTTTACTTAATCTGTTACTTTTCCAAGTCTAAAACTTTAAAATTGAGATGAAGATTTACCATTTGCACAAATTTGACATTTTTATGCTTGTATTTGCAATTTATTCCCAGAATTTTAAGCTTTGTCTTAAAATTTTGATACATTCAAATATAAAAACCATTAAACGTTACATAATATACGAAGTACCTACTTTCTAAAAAAGTTTCGTGTCTACAAGGTAATGATTTGAGCCTATTACGCGTACGCACACAATATGTAAAAATCTTTACTTTTCAAGTTCAATTTTTTTTTTTTTTTTTTGAAAGTTCATATATTATCATACATAATACTTTGCTCTTTGTTATAAAGGGCAAATATATGCACAAAGATGTCACACCTGCGCAAATGGATTGAGCAAGGTTTTTTTATTAAATAAGAACTATTTTCAGATCATCTTTGTCCTTCGTTAACATTAGAAAATATTAATTACTTCTTGAAAAATAGTTAAAATCGTTGTTGAAATAAAATATCACGAAATTTTAATGATCTCTGTTGCATCAATTTAGAAAGATATTCATTGCAGATTAGGAAAGATTCTGTGGCGAGCACTCGTAGGCCAACCCTCCACTTCTTGTTCACCCACCTGTTTCTAACAACACGGAAAATACACACGGGGACGTCCTCCCTCCCCCCTTTCTCTTTCCTGGACTACAATCACTGCCGCCTCGAGCGCAAGCTACAAGCACTGACATCCGATACCACTGGCCATCACTTCAGGCACACGCATGGAAAGCCTCCCTTTTTCGCAAAAATCTAGTTCATCTGCAAAACTCACTGATGGCGATATTTGTCCGGCGGGATCCCCACGCGATCACGAACAATTGGTTTTAGAGAAAAAAAAATCTAGACTGATTTATGAAGAATATGAAGGAATGAAACTTGTTACAGAAAGTTTATGGTCCATATGGAATCATTTATTAGCATAAAAATGAGAAAAAAGCCGAGCTATTAATAAAATAGACCTTAATTTCATGTATCCTTACTTATTCGAGTTTTTGATGCCATCTATTGGCACTTTAGGCAACTATAAGATTAGTGGACAGAATCGAGTAAGTTTCAGAACACGTGAGTATTGAAAATTTTTTTAATGATATTTACAAAATATTTCAATTGCAATGCGTCTACATTGTTTCTATGGTTCAGAGAAAAAAATCTCGAATCTCTGTGTTTAGATGATTTTTCATGAATGTGTTTAAGAGAAATATTTCATATTTGACAAAAAGTACTTTTTGATATCATTTTGTGATAAATGTAGGTAACTCAGCAGCAATTTACTTCATGCACGCTGTTTTTTACACATTCATCTGATATAGTAAAAAGTTTCATTGCAATCCGGCGATTAGATTTTTTTTGTCGCTGTTCCCAAAGAGTCAAGTTTAGCATGTTTTTCTACCGGAACAGCCTTAAGAGCTTCAATTTCAAGACTTTCCACAAGAGTTTCTAATATCGTCTAAATTTTTAACTTTGGGAACTTCAAAATATTGCCTAGAAGGAATTCCTCAACCCCATCTTTTCTCCTAACGTTAGCAAAGATGGCTTATACTTGCGTTTTTAAGACTCCAATTTCGAAAATTTTCTGAGGGAATTCTGAGAATCCCCTCTCCCCCAAACATCGCTTATCTTCTAAAAATCATCTAAAAGTGTGTTTTTGGAGCTACAGTTTCGAATTTTTCCGGGGGAGTGCCCACAGATCTCTGCCCCAGTTAATACATTATGTACTAGTCACTAAGTTACGTGTTCATATTGCTAATTAATTTTTTTTGCATATGTAACGTAATTCTCCTCATTTAATCGCTGGAATTCTAAATGCCTTAGAAGCTCTCTCTTTTACATTTGATAAAACATAGGGTGAGGTTGTCAATTTGATACACCCTCCCTAGTTCTCTGCCCTCTTTTTCTGCCATGATACTGCAGATTTTTTGATTCGATTATTCATAAATATACATTTGCACACACACCTATCAAAATCTATATGTGTGCTACTATCAAGGCCGGCTGGCCTGTAAATGTGTAAATGCCAGGGCCGGTTAATGCCGTTCCAGCCGCCACTGCAATTGATTGAAACTTTTTTTAGAATTTTAAATTCTACCTATGCGGATAAGGTGTCCCATATGTCAGCATGTAAATACAACATTCGCAGTGGAGCAAAAGTGAATACAGGAATTTTTCACTAAGGTCGAAAATCAACTGTTCCTGAATTATACCCTAATATGCTGCCAAATGTAAGGAACATTACCATTAACTAATAAAATTAATTTTTTACAAATGCATGTTTAAATTACCGGAGAGACACAAGTTTTTTTTTTTACTTTTCATAACTCAAAAGTCCAAAAAAAAATGATTTGTGGTAGACTGAAAATCTTCTTTCACTTCAAGAATATTTTGTTTTTCATCTTCATGTTTTTTGTGAAAGACAATATTGTGGCTTGGGGTTTCTTTTATGATTCGGATCACTCATTTTTACAATTCTATTTAAAAATTATATTTTTACAACTAAAAATCGAAATACAGTTAGACCTCCATATATCGAAGTAGCAAATTGCCGGAAAACAAATCGATATATAGAAATTTCGATGTATGGAAGCGATCTTATTTTATCATAAAAGTATCCTAAAACATTAAAATAAAAGCTAATTTTCGTGTATGAAACCCAAGTTATAATTTATGCAAGCAACGGATTAAATGAAAGTTAATGATTAAAAAATTAACAGAAATTGCATTTTTACGTCAACATATATCTTTATCTTCAGCAGTTCAACTTGATTGCAACATTTGGGAATTTTCGTTTTGACAATGTAATCGAGAAAAAAGTAAAAAATCAATCTACTTAACTTGAATGATTTTTACTGAAACTAAGAAGATTAGGAATGATAATCAACAGACAAAAGGGATAACTTGAAACTGATTTTAGTGTTACTGGTTACAACTAAGATTTGAAATAAACTTGAGGGAATTAAAGAACTTCAGAATGGAACAAAGACTTAACTACACATCCTTCAACCCCAGATTCCTTATGAGTCCCCTAGCAACCTTTAGTGAGCATAATTTTCTCCTCTAACCTTCATTTTTCATTAGACAAACAGTCTAAAGTGGAAAAAAATCTACGAATGTCTCGAAATTTTTTTCGATATATAGAGATATTTTCGATCTATAGAAACAATTTTTCTATATACTAAACATACAAATTTGCTGGGATTTCGATATACAGAAAATTTTGATATGTGAAAGCTCGATATATGGATGTTCGACTGTTGTAGATTTACGCTGTATTAAAAGAATATGCACTCTACATGTTCAGGTAGAATCATGAAACACAAGTAATGAAAGAATTTTTGAATTTGTTAGCATATGGGCTTACCAGTGCACATGGTAAAATGACTACTATATAAATAGGATTATAATCAGTTGAGGAAAAAAAGAGGAAAATTTGGGGAGGGGGGGACAACCGCATGGACGCGCAGGGGTGCCCATCCCCCCCCCCCAAGCTCAATGGCACAAAATCCCCCCAAAAAATTTTTTCAACCCCCTTGTTTTTATGTTAGGTTAAACACAACCCTTTTTAGAGTCATAAATTTCCAGTTAAATTCACATTCATTTAATAAATCACTCAAACTTATTAAAATAAAAAATAAATTTGGTTAATGAATATACTTAAAATAAGTACGAAAATGAGCTGGTTACATTTCCAACAGCAATTACAAGTACAAGCAATAGCATTTTGTAATCAATTTTGGATCTTGTGAATAAAATCGCTGCTACCACTAATAAATTTTGAGGTTAGCTCCGTATTTTAAATTTGAATGTGGCAGCTACCAGATTTGTGCGATTTGTTGTCTCGGCGAAATTTGTGATTTATGTATAAATCCCAGATAAAATAATGACAGCATTAAATTTTTCAGGACCGTTGTGAGATCAAACATTAAGGGGAAGGGCATTAGTTTTAGCAAGTCCTCCCCCATCTTTTCCACAGAGAGTATTCAGCTTTTGATTTAGGAGGGATTCATTACTAGATCTAAACAATATTAACCTATCGTAAGAATAATATTGACTCAGAAATGGGGGGTTTTGGGGTTTCTGTCCTGGAAAATTTTCGAAATTGTAGTTTCAGACGATCTTTGGTGATGCTAGAGAGAAAAAAGGTTTGATGGCCAGGTGGCCCTTCCGCAGCAATTTTTTGAAACTCTAAAAACGCCATTGCAGGTTGTTTCGCTTATGTCAAGAAGGGATTCGAAGCTCTCTCTCCCGGAACTTTTTCAAAATTGTAGTTCTAAAAACACGATTGTTAGCCATCTTTGGTATTGTTAGGGGCAGGCAGTTTTTCAGAGAACTGAGGAAAGGGGGACTCCGTTGGAAAAATGTCAAACTTTCAGATAAGAAGAAAAAAAATGTTAGATAATCCATGGCAATGTTAATAGAATGAGAGGTTCAAGGACCCTCCACAGACAATTTTTTGAAATTGAAATTAAAGAAACTCAATTGTAAATGAATCTCGATAATGTCATTGAAGACGAGGATTCATGACTCTCTCCCGAAATGTTTTTGAAATTGAAGCCCTAAAATTGAAATTTTAAACAGCTTGTAATGATAGGGAAAGGGCGTTATTCTGAAAGTTTTTCAAAGCTGAAGTACTAAATACGCATAACCACAAAAAATCGGTCACACACAGGTACACAGAGATTGGTCAAAATGTTTCATCTGTTCCACACACTAACTTAAAAATACGAAAACTTTCATGGCATACGAAAACATCCTTCTTTCTACGTATTAGATGTAGAAGAAAGTAAAAATGGTTTATGAAAAATAATTGAGATATTATAAGATCAAACTGCTCTACTTCTGTCAGCGAAGTATTGAAAGTTTGATAAAAATCATCTAATGATTAATTGATGGAACTGTAATTTTGTAAATGATAGAAAGAAAAATTATACATAAACTAAGGCTTGTTTATAGTGGTGGCAAATGGGGGGGGGCACCCCCCCCCCCTTTTATGGTACATTTACTTATTTTATTATCTAATTTAAAAACCAAAACTAGAAATTATATTTTAAAAAAAATAAAAAAGATATGTCAAAATTTGCAGAACATAATTATTTGTTTTACTTAGTATTTCTATTTATGAAACATTATTTAGCACAAGCAGTATTTTTTAATTTATGCATTCACTGTTTAGATATTAATAAATCAATTGTTTTACTTACAAACAAGCCATAGTTGTTCAATGAAATTATTCCAAATGTTTCTGACATCTCAAAATATTTTGGGATAAATAATGTAAGTCTAGTTCATGTCTAAGTGTTTCTTCGGGGAAATTTATTCTGTACAAAATTCATCAAGTTTTGTGATACAAAACCCTTATAAAAACGTAAGTTATAAGTTGATAGATTTATATCAATTATCACTCATCTGTTCTCAAAACCAGCCCTAGCACAATTTTTGTACTTTTTCTTTGTCTCTCTCTCTCTTTTTTTTTTTTTTGGTGTCGCTACAAGTTCTATGACTTTTAGTTGTTATTTTTTTGCCCCTCCTCCCCTCTTTTCAGTCCTAATCGCCGAATCTGCTTGTTTATAAAGAAAAAGTATTAGTATTGTCCAGACAAGGGCTAAAAATTGTGTAATTGGAAAATTTTAAGACTAGTTCTTATCGATTTTTCCCGTTGTTAATGAATCCATAATGGTAGAAAATCTTATTTAAAAAAAAAGAGATTTAAAAAAAAATCATTTTTTCCATTTCTAACCGTGATTTTTCCTCGCTGTCACATGTATTTACAGTACAGAATTGTGCTAGTTCCAGAAAAAAATCATGATAAACTAAAATGAAATCAAACCATCTGAGCTTTTTTTAAAACAGACGATCCCGTCTCTGAGGAGATCTTCATTGAAAAAGAGACGCGGTTATTTAATTTTGGAAGAAGTACGTTAAAAAATATTACTCATTCATCTTACTATTTCTTATTAAATAAATTTACAGTAGAATCTCTCAATAAGGGACACTAAGGGAATCAGAAATTTTGTCCCTTAAATAGAGGTGTTCCTTCTCCCTTATTCAGAGGTGGATGAATTGATGCATACTGTGTACTAAGTAGTATAATATCACAATAAGCATTAACTATTAATACTTAAGATTAAATGCAGAAAATGTCTCATTGTGTTAAATATAATTCATAATTATTCAAATTTCTAAGTATATATTATTTTATTAATTTAAATTTAATCAAAAATCTTGTAATGGCAAAGTTTTGTAGCATACAGAAATAATTTTGAAGCAATTCATTACATGTATTTGCTTTATGTTATGAAATTTACAACGTAATACTATGTGAATTACAATTAATGTTCAAATTTTTGAAGTTTTATGTATATACAGAACTAAATTGTTGCTGTGCCCTCTTCGTCGGCGCTGAACATACTTGAATAAATTGTTGAGGGGGAAAATTATGCATATTAATTTCAGCAAGTGTTTTTTACGATACATTACTTGTTTCCTTCAAATGTGTTTATGTCAAACTTACCTCAATTAATTTTTAGAGAAAAAGTGAAACTTTAATTCCAGTAAATTCACTATTTCTTATGTGCTTATGCATTATTTCTTGCATTTTTTTTTTTTTTTTGATTTTGTGATTGTTTTTTAAACAGAGTCCCTTAATTAGAGGTAAATGCAAGGAAGTCCCTATTCAAAGGGACTGGAACCAGAAAAAATATCCCTTAAATAAAGGTGTCCCTTAATGGAGGTTCTACTACAAATATTTTTCATTCCTTCAAAAATTTCATGTCCCCCCCCCCCCCCCCCCCCGAACAAAAAAACATTATTTAGGAGAGAAAAACCCCCCTCTCCCAAAAAAATTTTTTTTGATGCCGCAACTTGCGCCATAATTCCCCCTTGTGGGCACCCCTGTGGACGTGTATGCCACTGTGTGGGTCCTTGTGTACGCCACTGAACACTGGTTAACATTCACACATACACAAAGCTGGAAATGTGGAGTAGCTGTTTCTCCAATACAATTTATTATTTATTTAAATTTTTACATTTGTTTTTAAGTGTTTAAAACTATTTCTATAAAAATACAATTAACTGCTACAATTTTTTGACAATAAATGATAAAATTGCTATAGATTCCAATAAAAGAAATTAGAAGCAAAAAAAAAAAAAATAAATAAATAAATAAAACTATCTCACAACAGGCGCTTTACAAATATAATTTCTAAACTGCTTGGGGATACTTGTTAGTGTGAATGTTGCTTTCTCCTACGTATTAATGCGGTCTTACATTAGAAAAATAGTACAATACTTGGACAAGTTTTTTACGTTAAACTTGAAAATCAAGCAACAATGGTGAAATTTTATCTTTTTATGTTGCTTGATTATTTGAAAGAATCTTTCCAATTTCAATATTTCATTATGGGCAACACATTCTTGGTATTTAAGCTTCAATGTTAAAAAACATAATTATTAAATAAAAGATTATTTAATTAAGATTATTATTAAATTAGAGCATAACAAATGTATGCATCCAACTCATACCTAAAAGGAGAGAACAACTCCATTTAAGGGAATAATATCCAGCACCTTTAATCTCTTATTCGAAGCTCTACCAGTGGCGTATCCATAAAAATTTTGATAAGTTATGGTTAGTTTTAGTCCTTTTCTATGGTAAAAAAAAAACGGCTTTTGAAGTTTTGAAGGGGGAATATATCCCCAAATCTCTCTCCCTGACTATGTCCCTGGATTGCACTATTGGATATTTTTTAAGGATTACATGTGAACAGAGTACATCACTTTTTAAAGTTGTAGAAATCTTTTAATATACCATAACATTAATGAAAATGATTTAATTAATCCTAGAATTCTCTTTCCTTGCAATACAATGCTGCAATTCTTAATTTCTTTTATCTAAAGATAATTAAGATATGCTGAAGTAGTTACAGCAAAAACTTTCCTGTAGTGATAGTTTTTACATTGCAAAAATTATACTGCCTATTTGATTATTTAAAACCTACCAAAGCTTTTCATGAAAGGAAAAAAAATAATAAAAGTACTTTACATTTTACTTCTATTTGTGAATTACTTAATAATTCACAATATTCCTACTTTATAATATAGATTGCACCACTCATAGTCATTACTCATCTGTTACAAATTGAATTTGCATCGCAAACATTTTTCCTGCAGGAGAAAAAGTGGAGTGTTACTGTTAAATTCTGTAATCAATTTTTTTTTAACTTAAAAGTATGGAAAATTGAAAATGGAATAACAGTAAAAGTCCCGGGGCACTCTTAGTTTGGTGTTTTTAAAATGAAAGAGGAAAACTTTTGTTTATTTTTTTAAGTAGATGGTTTGCATGCTGGGGAGGATAATAGCAGCTTGCTGGGGAGATACCCCATTCCCTTCTTTGGGACCCTAAATGTAGGCTTGTGTATGCATGTGCATGAAATTTTTAAAAAATGGGGGAGGGGGGGGGACATTTTTCAACTCAGGAATGAGTTGAACTCATGACGATGAGAGGCCACGTCAACATAATTGGAAACTAGGAGGTCTGGCACGGGAACAGAGTTGTATAAGTTTGTGGGGGCAGAGGGGGCCCCAGAGAGCAAACTGACAAAGAGCCCATCTTGGCTCTTGGAGGCCCTGGGAGCTTATGTAGAAGCTTATTTCAGATAAGGACCTAAACCCAGGCCCGTCATTTTGTATTTTTCAAGGAGCAGGCTCCACAGACAGTTTTTGGAAAAAAATAAGTAGGAAAAATAGGAGCAAAAATTTCATAAATAGGAAAATTATGCTTTAAAAAATAAGAAAAAAAAGGGAAATAATATTCTAAAAAAGGAAGAAAATTTCAACTATAAAATATCATAACTACAAAAGTAACTATGAAAAAAAGGGCTACAAGGCTGTTCCATGTTTATTAAAGATATGACAATCAATAAAAACAGTTAGAAATTTTATTCAAGATAAAAATAACGGGAAATTGTTTTGCTTTAAAAGAATGTTTTACTTATACACTAGCTATTAGCAAAAAGCTTCAGTGAGGGATTTATTAGGGGGAGGTGGGGACGCAGTGACCTTCATTGCATCCGTGACCATCATTTTCTGAAACCAATACTATGGAATTAAAGAAATTACTTACAATTGCTACTACTTTAATCAAGTAAATTAGATAAATTTTGATTTAAATTAGTTTTAGACAGTAGTGTAGTCGAGGATGGACTATGTTACCTACTTTTTAAGTTTTACTCAAGCTCACCCTTTCCCCCTTTTTGCAAAATATAATAATTTTTATATTTATGTCTTTAAATCTTCCCATCACTATACTATACTGATGATAAGACGATGCTATGATTTAGATTGTAATGAGGCAATTCGGGTTAAAACTAGTAGATCCAAAATTGTCCGATCCAAAAGATGAAGTAAATGAATTAAAGACAAAGGAAATTGCAGTCAGTTTGGACTTTTTTTTTTTGGGGGGGGGGGGGGGCTTTACAGGGATTTAGTTTTTGATATCATTCCAGCGCTCTTAACAGTTAAATAACTCCATACACAACTAAATTGGTTTCGGAGCTCACTTAGATCATTTTAGAATGAGCCTTCTGATTTTTCTATATTCAGTGGTGTAGCTAGGGCAGGGTGGAGACATACCTTTGGGGGCGACAATTCAGCACCTTTGATGTAAAAAAATTTAAACAAAGGAATCATACTTTAAATCTATTTATTACTGGAAGCAAATTTAAAAAAAAAAAACTCTTTGAAATGTAAGGTTTTGATATGACTATACAATTGCGCTTTTCAGTTTTCAAAGTTGAAATATTTGCGTAATGAGCCCCTAAACCTTCCTCATTCTCTTAACGGTCCTCTAAGACAGACTTAAATTGCATTTTTAAAACTTAAATTTTGGAAAATATTTAAGAAAAGACCCTGACTTCTTAAAGTCATCAAAGGCTAAAACTGACTTCAGTTTTGATGAAGATTCAAAAGAGATTCGCATCCCCCCAAATGCTACTTTTAACTGCAATTTTTGACATAAATTTAGAATATTTCTCTAAGATTGGCACCTGACCCCCCCCCCCCCCTTTCCCACCACCTTTTGTCTTGGAGGAAGAATACAGATTAAAATATTTTTTCTTTAATTCCTTAAATGAAGTTTTCAATTTTAACTTCAATATTTTTTGACAGATTAATGTATTAGATGTCTCAATGAAAGGGGGGAAAATAGGGGAATCGCCCGCACGGCAGAAATTGTAGCTACACCAACTGTCATTGAGCTTGTGAAGCATTTTAACCTATTTCAGAAAAGTTAAAAATCAGTGAAATTTGTTCGTGTACTTCACTGCAATCGATGATTTTAGGATGCAAACTACCTCCCCCCCCCAAAAAAAAATGTGATGGAGCACCCCTCAAGCATTACAAAGTACCCTTCCAGAATAAAAGTCCTCAAAAAAAAAAAGCCTTCAAAAAAACTTTCTCAAAAATTCCAATGACACAATCTGCCACCTGGAACTCCCCCTCCCTCCACTCCGCCCGGGCACCCCAGTTAGTTAGCATTTTTGTTTATTCGAGTTTATTAATTTACTGTTATAGAGTGGATTCTGGGATTTTTGAGTAATTTTTTTAAGTAATAGAATTTTTAAAAGAAAGGATTCTTTTTGTCCCCCCCCTTTCCCCCCAAACCTAATACAGAAACTGCTGAACTTTTTACCCCTTCTTGTTGGAAAGGTAAAAAGTTATTTGCACCATATTTTAACACTTTTGGGGGGAATGTTTGTGTTTTGCCTTTTTTTCTCTTAGTTTTACTGTACTATTTATTGGGTGGGCAAACAGAGACAGCTTTTTCTTTAGTTGTAAGGTTGTTTAATTTACATATCTTCAATCAATAGAGTAAAAGGAAATCTGTGTTTAAAAAAAACAACCTTACAGGCACGCAGTCTTTTTTGCTGTAAATTGAGGTTCGATAGTTTTAACATTGAGGGGAAAAAAGCACAGATTCATCATTAATTTTGCACTTTCATAGCAGATTATGAATTGAAAAAAATAGGAATTAATAGTACAAAACAGGAAATTTTTCAAAAATTTTAAAAAAGTAGAAAAATGGGAAAAAATAGGAGGTTTGCGAACCCTGATGGAGCGTGTGATAGGGTTCTATTGTAAATTATCAAAACCACACCCACTAAAATGAAAATACGTTAATTTCCGAAATGGAGGGGCATTGACCCTTTCCCGTCACCTCCCCCCCCCCCCCAAAAAAAAAGGGCCTGCACTAGTCTCATGTTATGATAGTTCGAACATTTCAAACTTCATTTCGACATACTGAAATCGTTATTTACGATTACTTTTAAATTCCTCATGGGAGCGAGCTGAGTTCGTAGTCAACGAGCGCCGCTATAGCATCCAACGTTATCCTCGCATGCAACGAGAAACCCACGATGCTGGGAGTCAGTGTTTCGGTATGTTTCGGGCCCGAGTAATCCCGAGCGCGGAAGTTCGTCCTCCGAGTCCGCCCGAATCCAGGCGATGCTGTCCGAACCTACCCGAGCACGAGTTAAACTATCTTGAATCAAAAACCGAGCTCATTCGAGGTCGACATGATTAAACGTCATGTCGCAGTTGTCATGTTAGATTAATTAAATATAGCGACGTACGCATCGTACATATAAAACATCGTACAATAGAAAACAAGGTAAGTGTTCGTTTCATTTCTGCTTTTTTATTTTTTTTTTGAATTTTTTTGTTCTTAACGTTTCATGTGAAGAGAGTATCAATTAAAACCTTTTATTGCTCTCTTTAAAAAAATGTAAGTTGATCACAAAGCAAGCACAGAAAATTATTTCCCTCCCCGGGAAAAATTGGAAATGACGGACCTGCTTGTCTCTTCACCTTAAATTAGGAAAGTTCTCACGATATTTCGCTTGGACCCTCGTCCCAAATTAAATGCCTATTTACTTTCCGCCGAGCAGGGCGTTGTGACATTTGAACGACAGATACTCCAGATCATATGCTCAGCATTTTTTGAATTACAAAAAAATAAGTGCTGCCGTGTGCCGACGCTCTAATGAAAGACAATTCCCCGTGAGCTCCCATGAAAGTTAGGCCTTAACGGCACGTGCGCAGACCGACATCGAATTTGTATCATGGAGGTGGTCATGTTGATGCTTATGCTATTTCATGAAATAGTCTCTTCCAGCTTACTCTGCTGTAGCTGTATAGTTAGGTAGGTGCTTTTTTCCAGTTAGCGCCTCTACAGCGCCGTCTGTGATCCCATTCAGTGTGACGTGGCATTCCAGGTATAATCGGCTCAATTCGGTTCTTGGAATGCGAGAATACAGGCTGGTAGAACAGAATCAAACAGAAATAAATCGATGCGCGTTTAAATCCACATGTTTTTTTTTTCCCTTTTTTTTCTAGTTCTAATGGTCGGCATAGAAAGATAGCATGTTTGAAGAGTCGTACATAGAGAAATAAGTACGAAAATGAAGAAGTAAGTTTAATTCTTAAACTATCTTTTAGCTGACTACCAATTTTGTTTAAAATTAAAATAAACTATCGAGACTCTGTTAACTTACACAGTGAAGTACATTTGACACGAAAACGCTTACTAAAATGGAAATTGTGCAATTTATCTTAAAAAGTGAAACACTATTTACAAATTTACATATTTAATATACAATAATGCATACAGGACATATTTGCACTTCAAAAGTATTTTAAATATTCTAAATTTGTTGAATGTAATCTTTTATTACAGTATTATATGTACAAGTATAG
Source organism: Uloborus diversus (assembly GCF_026930045.1). Classification (NCBI taxonomy): domain Eukaryota; kingdom Metazoa; phylum Arthropoda; class Arachnida; order Araneae; family Uloboridae; genus Uloborus; species Uloborus diversus. Next base: position 172,405,987 of record NC_072733.1, read on the forward strand.
TATTATATGTACAAGTACACACACATTTATATATGCATATAAAAACTTTACATGCCATATCTAACTACAGAGTGATTGCCATGGCATGTAATGTGTCAAATTTCAATGAATACATAATCATTTGAAGTTTCAATATGTGCAAAAATATCTTATTGTAATTTCATTTGTCTTTTTTATTACACATCTTTGCACTGTCATAAAATTTTCCGATATTCCCATGAACTTTACTCATTGCAGGTTGACATTAAAGATAAATATTGACCAGAAAGCACAGGTGGTCAAACCTGTAGGGGAATGTGGGGCAACGTGAAATGGTGAAATATTTACTCTGCTTTTAGTGCCACTTTCCTAGTAATATTTTAGTGATATTAACAAATGATAATGTTCTTATTATTAACATTTAAAATATCAATTGGGACCTTCCTATATTCAGTGTGATATTTATTTAGTTAATATTTAGCTTAGTTGTATTTTTAATATTTTTCACAATTAGTCAAGTGCATGCGAGGCAAAGTGAACGGGGAAAGTGAAATAGTTAATTTTGTTTTACTCATTCAATCAATTTCTAAATCACTTACTTATTCGTTTATTAATTAATTTATTTACATTCCTTCATTTATTTTCTTTTTCATTCACTATTTCACTCATTTATTTTTCCTCATATATTAATTAATGAATTCATTTATTCGCTTATTGTTTCATTATCTTTTCATTTATTAAATTATGCTTTTATTTGCTCATTACTTTGTTCAAAAATATTTTCACATTCGAATAGAAAATAATTCAGTCAAAAGAGATTTCATTTTTCACTTTGCCCTATAAAAAAGAAAAGTGAAAATTTTCCACTTTTTTTTGAAAGGACAATTTTACTGCCAAAAATAAAAAATAAGGTTTCAATGCAAGTTTTATTATAAAATACAATTTTCTTTATATACTCTTAACTTTCAAAACAAATTTCCACTTTGTTCATTTTGACAATGCCCAATCATCTTAACTATTTCACTTTGTTACACATTCCCCTACATCAATGTAACTACACACATCTAAATACCATTTACAAAAATGTAAAGATAAAATATGTATTATAAGGATGGGCCAAAAAAAAAAAAAAAAAAAAATTGAAATTCAGCAGAGCACTTAACCTTAATGCAGTACCTAAAATAAGTGACCCCTAACAGTAATTACTGTACAAAATTTTGTGACTCTGAGTTAGTGTCTTCTGCTATGGCAAGCAGGGCTGTAGTTTTGGCCGGACAAAATTGATATTATCCAGGCCACTGGCTAAAACCGGTCAAAACTGGATCTAACCACCATAGAATTGGCAAAAACTAAATTACGTGAAAATACACTTCTAATTTGTATGTATGTGAGAGTTCTACAACTAATAAATCTGTTAGTTGGAAGTTGTTTAATTAAGCATAGCAATTTTAGTTAATTAAATTTAATATTAGTAGAAGTAATTTACATTATTATAACAATATTAGTGAACAAATTTTAACTTTCTTCAAAATTAATAACTGAACTTACTCACAACTAAAACAAAAGACATAAGGAATACAAAACAGCCTGGAACATAAATACAGCAACTTTTCAGTAGTGTTGTCTTTTAATTTTCAAAAGTGTTTTCCCCCTGTACCTTACGTTTTGTTTATTAAAAATGTCTATATGTTTCTAAAAGCAGTTTTTTTTTCTCATTTAATCTTCAAAATTACTTGAAATACTTTGTATATTTGTGTAAGAATTTTATTTTTTTAATGCTACTGCATATTTTTCACATAAACCTTATCTTCTAAACATGCTGTAATTTCTACAAACTGTAAAACATACTATTTAGATAAATAATGCAAGATGATTGATTATTGTTTGTTTTACATTTCTTTTTAATAATTTATTATTTGGTTTTCATTTAAAATTTGATAATTATCCAAGTGGCCAAAACTGGATAAAACTGATTTTATCCATGGTTAAAACCACCACTGGCCGAAACTCTTACAACCCTGATTGGCAAGATACTTGAAATTTTGAGATTTGTAGTAGAAAATCAAATAAAGAGATTATTTACAAAATATTAACTTCCGCAGAACTTCAAGCTTTATTGCGGGAATTTCGTATCTTCCTAACACAAACTACTGAACATATGGGGGATGGAACATATACATTTAAAATTAAACTTGATCAAGAATTGCAACACAGCTGGTGGTTTAATAGTTGACATGTACAATCCCGGTTTAGAATAAAAGTCAAGCATTTTATTACAGACGGAGCAAAGCATATGAGGGAAATCATTCATGCATCAAGATCCTTGTAAAAAATGTATCATTGAAATTGATCTTGTCAATTGCTAGGAATGATATATTTTGTAGTTTTATTAATGTATAGTTAACAAGCTTTATAAGTCATTTGATAATTTTTTCCTCAATCTATAGAAATCTATAACCTAAATGCAGTACAATTTTATTTTATTATTTTTTTTTTTTTGCATATTTCCCAGCAAGTGTTTTTGTGACTGTATAAATACTTCGATTTCTAATCGAACTTGCTCTTTAATGCAATTAAATTATCAATAAACACCTTGTAAATTTTTAATCTTCACCCACTACCACAGTCACTCTATTAAAAAAACAATGGTTTTTTCCATTGAAATTTACCTATCTTGCCAGAGCAGAGGGAATTAACCCAGAGACAGGACTGTTATTTTGAATTTTTCAAGGAGGGTAGGGTCATAAACACAATGACGCTTTATCGGAAAACATCAAAACCAGGGAAAACTACATTTAAAAACTTTAGTTTTTCAAAGTAAGGGGGTTATTGACCACCTTCTCCTTAAAACCCCTAAATGATGGGACTGGTTGAAGAGGTGGTCTGAGGATGTCGATGAGGTGATTGAAAATTCGAGGCATTGCAGCGTATTAGGTATGTAGCTACTTTGTTATGTGTCACTTACATTTAGGCTTTTTTTAAATAAAATTTCTCAAAATTCATGCCTCTTGCTAGGACATAAATAATTAACTCATAGGCCTGAAGTTTTACTCAGTAGTTTGTGTTAGGAAGATACGAAATTCCCACAATAAAGCTTGAAGTTCTGCTGAAGTTAAAATATTTTGTAAATACTCTATTTGATTTTCAACTAAAAATCTCAAAAGTTCAAGTATCTTGCCATAGCAGAAGACATTAACTCAGAGTCACAAAACTTTACACAGTAATTACTGTTAGGGGGTCACTAATTTTAAGTACTGCACTAAAGCTAAGTGCTCTGCTAAATTTAGATTTTTTTTTCGGCCCACCCTAATATACATATTTCATCTTAACATTTTTGTAAATGGTATTTAGATGTGTGTAGTTACATTCATGTAGGGGAATGTGTAACAAAGTGAAATAGTTAAGATGATTGGGCATTGTCAAAATGGACAAATTGGAAATTTGTTTTGAAAATTAAGAGTATATAAAGAAAGAACATTGTATTTTATAATAAAACTTGCATTGAAACATTATTTTTTATTTTTGGCAATAAAATTGCCTTTCAAAAAAAAAAAAAAAAAAAAGGGAAAATTTTCACTTTTCTTTTTTATAAGGCAAAGTGAAAAATGAAATCTTTTTTTGACTGAATTATTTTCTATTCGAATGTGAAAATATTTTTTAACAAAATAATGAGCAAATAAAAAGATAATTTAATAAATGAAAAGATAATAAATTCATTTATCAGCTTATTGTTTCATTAATTAATATATGAGGAAAAATAAATGTGTGAAATAGTGAATGAATAAGAAAATAAATGAAGTAATGTAAATAAATGAATTAATTAATAAATGGAATAGGTAAGTAATTTAGAAATTGATTGAATGAGTAAAACAAAATTAACTATTTCACTTTCCCTGTTCACTTTGCCTCGCATGCACTTGACTAATTGTGAAAAATATTAAAAATACAACTAAGCTGAATACAGTAGAAGCTGTTATAACGAACACTTTGGGACCAGAGCTTTTGCGTTATATAGATCGTTTCACAAATTTTGAAACTAATATTCAGAATAAATCTATATGTAAGCACTTCAGAATGAGTTTTATCTGCACTGAGTATTAAAGCACTAATATTACAATTAGTTATTCACAATAAATATGTTTCACAATCAAAATCCTGCACTTCTGCTAGCTTCATGGTTTGCATAACAGCTGCATTTTCAAGAGCCATCTGGTATTTTCTGTTTACTATGAGTACTAATTTTCAATTTAAAAGCTTTGAAATAAGATGGAAAGATGAAAAACTTTCAAAATTTAATTTGCCTAACAATTTTTATTTTTGCAAAGCAAAACAGAAGGATTTTTTAAATTTCAAAATCAATTTTTTACTTCTGAAAAGTAGCGCGGTTTATAGAGAATTGCGTATTACAGGTCGGCATTATAAGGGTCTTCTACTGTATTAACTAAATAAATATCACACTGAATATAGGAAGATCCCAATTAATATTTTAAATGTTAATAATAAGAATATTATCATTTGTTAATGTCGCTAAAATATTACTAGGAAAGTGGCACTAAAAGCGGAGTAAATATTTCATCATTTTGCGTTGCCCCACATTCCCCTACTATGTTTGACCACCTGTGCTTTCTGGTCAATATTTATCTTTAATGTCAACCTACAATAAGTAAAGTTCATGGGAATATCGTAAAATTTTATTACAGTGCAAAGATGTGTAATAAAAAAGACAAATGAAATTACGACTAGATATTTTTGCACATATTTAAACTTCAAATGTATTTATTGAAATTTGACACATTACATGCCTTGGCAATCACTCTGTAATTAGCTATGGCATGTAAAGTTTTTATATGCATATAAATGTGTGTGTAACAATACTTGTACATATAATACTGTAATAAAAGATTACATTCAACAAATTTAGAATATTTAAAATACTTTTGAAGTGCAAATATGTCCTGTATGTATTATTTTATATTAAATATGTAAATTTGTAACTAGTGTTTCACTTTTTAAGATAAATTGCACAATTTCCATGTTTTTAAGTGTTTTCGTGTTAAATGTACTTCACTGTGTAAGTTGAGTCTTGAGAGTTTATTTTAAGTTTAAACAAAATTGGTAGTCAGCTTAAGACCCCCCATTCCTCCCTAGAAATTTAGGATATTTAAGTCCTAAATGTGCAGTTGGCTTTGATGACGTTGTGGTGATGGATGTGGTTCACCGAGTCTCACTCAGAAACTTTATGAAATTGATGTTTTACAAAAAAAAAAGTTTAGATAATCTTTCAAGATGATAGTGAAAACGGGTTCACGGAATCTCCTCTGAAGTTTTTCTATTAAAGTTTTAAAAATACAATTGTAGGCTACCTTTTGGTGACGTAAAAAAATGGGGTTAGACATAGAAAACTCCTCCCAAATTTTGCTTTGTCCATAATCTTTTATTTATTTTTGAAAATATGTTGTAAAACATCCTTACCCACTTTTTCTTTTCCAATTTAACTGTTTTAGTTTTCCGATAACGGAATTTTAAAAATTTTGTCTGTTTGAAAAACAAACACTTTTAGCCCCCGAAAAAAAAACTTTCGGCGCTTTGGCTTGAAGTGATATTTAGCAGTGATACCTTATATACTTTTTCCTTCTAATTTAAATAAACAGGCTCTTGAATTTCTTGTTGCACTTTTTTTTTCCATTCATTTTTTCACCTTAGAGAAATTTAGAACTGCTGGTGTCTCTACCTTACAGTGTTCTGAATCACTCCTTCTCTCTATATTTTAATTTTTCTTCTGTTTAAAACATATTTCAGGGCATCCCATGTTTTTTTATCCACTTCGTTGTTACCTTTGTAGTAAAATTTTGAATAAAAATATGCAATAAAAAATAATATGTTGGAAGCAAACCCTGATAATTTACATCATTATACATCGTCTTTTTTTCCCCCAATGCGACCATTGGGAGCTATATTTTTAAGAAATTATTGTTCAAATCAAAGGTATTGAAAATATCTGCTTTGACCAGAAAAGGAACTTGACTCAATCATTACGCCTCTTTCCTATTCGTAGTTGAACTTGCTTCTACATATATACTACAGGGTCGTTGAGGTAAATCTGGAATTTGTTTATTAACTGCCCTCTAGCGGTTGTCGAGTGCATATTTGCAAATAGGTTATCTAATGTGTAGTTCATATCGTCACGAGGCGCGCGCATATAGACACGTTACAACAAGCAACAACATGAGCCGGGAACAAGACAGAAGAGCAGCGATCCTAGAGTCCCTTCGTGCCGGTAAATCACCAAAGGAGATTATTGAGTGGTTATCTTCAGGTGTTATCTTCAGCTCAGTTGAGTGGATGCTTCAGAAGTGCCCACCGTCATGCACACCAAATTTCCAGCAGCGGTCATAGTCCTTGGGGTTATCAGCAGCGAAGGGGATGTTATGCCACCTCATTTCTTTGAAGAAGGTCTCAGAATCAACGCCGATGGATACATTCACGTATTGGAAACGGTAGTCAAGCCCTGGATGGACATGGTGGCCGTCGGAAAAGATGTCTTCCAGCAGAACTTGTGGATACCCTCCAGCCCGGACTGCAATCCTCTCGATTACTACTTTTGGGGCGTAGTTGAGGAAAAGGTTAACGCAAAATTTCATAATACCAAGGACGCGCTGAGAGCCACCATTACTGAGGTGGTGCCCAATGTGGACAGGAAGGAGGTGAAACATGCATGCGGTCGGTTCCAGTCACGTCTTGAACGAGTGGTGGCAGCTAACGGCGGCTATATAGAATAATTTCTTTTTATAACATATTTTCTATAATATTGCAAAGTTGTGTACCCTTAGGCCAGGGCCTAGGGTGGTCTATTTGCTATTCAAAGCTTGGCCGCCGGGATACCAGGAAAATTCCCAGTGCGCCGGAGCCTTAGTTTCTTTTTTAATATGAGGATTTTGTACTGGATATTGTGGCACCAGTAATCATAAAATTTATTCTACGAAATAAACAAATAAGACGACTTGACATCGGGAAAACTACGTAATAAGACTTTTTAAAATCAAAGTTACTTCCATTCATCAGTTTATTCAAAAACGTTAATGTAAAATGGTTTTCTCATTCCCATTCAAATCTACATCCTTCACTCAAAGAAAAAATATGGTGGCAGAGTTTTTGCCACATTTTTCAAAATAAAAGTAATGCATAGTTCATAGGATTTTTTTTTTTTTTTTGAAGTATCAAATCACAAATCGTCAAAACAACAATGAGTAACCATTCAGCGCAGACTTGAACTCAATGAAACGAAAAAATCTTTTAAATTAAAATTTTTGGCTAATTCTGGAGTTCCAAGATTTTTTTGAATCAAGGCGCCTGTTTTGGCTATCTAACCTCCCTAAGGAGCCCTTCTCATCTATAACTCAATAGCAATCCATGGTTTTAGTCCGGGGGGAGGGGGGTAAAATCGAAATTTTGTTATATCATCTTGATGTCGCTACCAAAGAAGCAAAAGAAAAGTCTTCCACAACATTTTTATCAATAATAAATGTAATATCAACGTTTTAGGACCAAAGAAAGAGGAAGGGAGGGGGAAGTCCTCAAACCTTATCTCTTCATTTTTAGCCACCAAAGGGAAGTGTTTTTTAAATATTAGTTTTAAAAGAATTCTGGGGATGAGTTCCCTAACCCCATTCCATTGACTACTGTCATCAAAGATAACCTAAAATTACGAACATACTTAGGACTTAAATTTTAAAGAGCTTCCAAGAGAGTGACCCCACTCAAAAATTTGAGAAACGCTCCCATCACGTCATTGAAGATGGTCTAAAATTTTGGTTTTAGGACTAAATTTCTAAAAGTTCCACATGTCCCTGAACCTCTCTTCCCTCTAATATTACCAAAGATGTTCGTTTTCTGCACTTCTGAAGACTTCTAAGAGGAGCTTCCAAACTGCCTAGTATCATCGTCGGAGATAATTTACAATTCTTTTCTGGAATTTCAATTTTGGAAAATTTCCAAAGAAGAGCCTCCAAACCTCTCCACCTGCTAACACTACCAATGATCGTCTAAAAACTGTTTTTAAAGCTAATCTCGAAATTTTTCTTGATTAACGATCCTTTCCCTCACTCCAACATCATTTAAGATCATCTTAAATTTTGTTTTAAGGATTTGAATTTCGAAAGGTTTCGGGGAAGAGCTCTCAAGAAATCCTCTCCCTAATACCATTGAAAGTTAACTAAAATTACATTTTTAGAGTTTTAATTTCAGAAAAAAATGCCAATCCTCTAAATGTTACCGAAGATGGCCTACAATCGTGTTTTCAAGATTTCAATTTCAAAAAATTGGCGGTCCATTTAACGTGACCAAAGACAGACTGCAATCAAGTTTTTACAACGAAATACACGTTACATTGAAAAATTCCCGAGAGTGAGCCTCCGAATCTCTTCTCCCCAACATCACTGCATATAGTCTAAGTACGTTTTTACAGTGGGGAGAGCCCAACCACCCTCTTTCTTTAAAAAAGTTGGATTCAATCTACAATTGCGTTTTTAAAAATTCATTTTTGAAATATGGTTGCGGAGCATCAATGAACATCTTCAGCCCCTAACATTACCAAAAAAAATCTGGAATGCACTATTAAAACCACAAATTAAAAAAATTTCCAGGGTGGGCCATCGAATATCTCCTTTTTATAAGTACAACAAAAGAAACGTCTAAAATTCCCGGGGAGAGTCTCTGGACCCCCTTTCAGTAACATAATTTGTAAATAAATTCATTTTAATGTTTCAATTCTGGAAAAAGACAAGGGAGCACTCCTTTTCCTCTTCTCCTATTAACATGAACAATGATCAATTAAAATGTATTTTGAAAACTACAAAATCAAAAAAGCTCCGGAGGAGAAGCCCTCGCACCCCCATACCTATTTTTGAGCGAATATTATTCTCATGATTAGGTTCATACTGTCAGTACTTAAATGTAGTAATGACCAGGGTCGGGTTTTTTGCCGGCAAAAAGGTATTTTTGCCGGGACAGTGGAAAAAACCATGGCAAAAATGGAAAAAACGGCAAAAACCTAATTGCAAATAAAGTAGCATTATATTGTTAATCAAGAAATAGTAACAATATAATATAAATAATGCAGTTTAATATTTTAGTTATGTCTCTCCATGTTACTTCTAATTTATAAGGTGAAAAATAAATAAAAAAGAAATGTTGGGATTGCAAAACTTAAGATTTTAAATGTTTGCTAAAACAATTTTTTCAGAATGAGCTAATTCCTTCAATGCTAAAACAAAGAATGTTTACTTAAGCTTAATAAATTAATAAAAAGATTGAATTCTAATTATATATATATATATCTATATATATAAAAATCTCGTGTCACGATGTTTGTTCGGGGTAAACTCCGAAACTACTCAACCGATTTTTCTCAAATTTCATATCTATGTGTCATTTGGTCCAACTTAAAAGATAGGATAGTTTTCATAATTTTTTATTGCAAATTTCATATTAATTATGCAATAATAGTGTGAATTAATTATTTAGTTCTATAAATTCTTAATAGATGGCGGTGTAAGTTAATTAATCGATATAACTCTAACATCGTATGACTTACTGCTAAAAACACCATGATAAAAAAACTCAGAGATGTTGCTTAGAATTTCCATATAACGTTTCGGGATATTACAGGTTATTATTTACTTCCTGAGAAAATCAACTATATTTTTCAAAACATTTCCTTTAATTGCTACAAATTGCAGATTTCACACCGTTGTGAAAGTATTTTTCTCCACCAGTATCAAGATTAACTAAACGTATTTAATAGGTGTATCGGTTTCGGAGCGATTACGGTTCGTCCAGATTGACTCAACACCCAATGAGTGCGAAGAGATATCTGGATCACGAAGCTTTGCAAGAGCTGCAGAGGAACTACATTCTACTTGCTTGAGAGTCTGTCTTCGCGTTGGCAAAGCGTACATGAATGCTTTGAGAACTTTGTTAGAAAACCAGGAAGGTTCTAGGCTATTATATAAAACTTGCGATAGGCTTCGCTGAGGGTGCAAGAATCATAACTGCCTTTAACCAAGAAGACTACTGAATTCTTCAAAAATATTCCAGTTAATTTCAGGAAGTTTAATGAATTTAAGCGGAAAATAAATATTTTCTTTATTTTGTTCCCCAAGAGATTTTCAATATCATTAATTCTTGCAAAGATACGTTCGCAACAGAAAATTGCAGTGACAATTGCATCGTCAGGCATTGCTGCTATTTTTTTCAGATGGTAGACGAACAGCACATTCAGCTATAAAGTTGCCTACTAGATATTCATAACAAACAAAACGCAATGTGTAACATTAAAGAAAAAATAAAAAATGCAGAATGGCTGTAGTGTTGCAAGAGAGTGAAGTTATAGTTTTCGATAAGTGTACTAAGGCTCATGAGTAAAAGCATTCATTCCAAGCACATCGTAGGATTGTGCAAGATTTGAACGGCAACGATAAATTTTTAGGCGAAATTGAATACTCCTGGGGATTTCCGGCAGACATTACCAGTTATTCCGATGAAATCAATGCATGATTAAAACAATCGTTTTTATAGCGTAATGTCGAGATAATGCGATTGGCCATGATCATGCGAATATAAACGCAAAATAATCTAATCGCACAAGTATTTTCTAAGCAACTGCTGGGTATTGGAAACGGTGAAATTGAATTCCATCAAAATATACAGTACAACAAAGAGCCAGACAATTTCTACACTGCCGTTGAGACGAAAAGTGAACTAATTGAGAGTCTATTCCCAGATAAATTTAATTTTTTTAAAATCATAATTGCCTGTGTAATCGCGCTGGTTTTGTAGCAGTTTTAATTTCGGTAAACATTCCCGAACAGACAGGAATATTTGTGGATCGTCAATTGTCGACTGTCAAATACATATCCCGTTGCATGTCGCAAATTGTATTTATTGGTCGCACAAAGTCATTGGTAGTTGACACTTTCTAATGCAGGTTTGACATAAGGAGAAACAGTATTCGTCAACTGTTTAAAACAATTTTGACGACATACTATCCAACACAATCATCATTTTTAAGGAGAAACTATATAAATTTCACGTTTGAAGACGTATTTCATAAAGTTTAACAAACACACAAATGTCCAAATCCAGATTTTACACCAGAGATGAATATGAAGCTTTAGTTTTAACTGAAGGTTTTTGCTTTTTAATTTCAAATTTTCCACTTACTTATTATGATATGCCGTCACTTGATAGTTGGGCCACCGACTTAGTTAACACTGATTTGCAACGTACAACAACAGATCAATGACGCTGTCTTAGCTACAATTATTGCGAATAATGAGCCATTACTGACGGCTGGAAAAAAAAGCTCCCCATTGATGCTGAACAAGCCTATACAGTTGTCGATGAAAACAAAGCAGTAAACATTCCAACTGAATTTTTAAATTCCCTCGATACACTAGGAATGCGACTTCACGATTTCCGGTTGAAAATTGGCTCAACAATTTATTCTTTTTCGCGATTTAAACCTACCTAAATTCCGCAAAGGTGCACATTTCTTCATCAAAAGTCAACAATATTGACGTGAAAGTTTAAAGGAGAAATGTTTGTGTTTGCAACGTAATCCATTAATAGCTTCATAGTTTTCAAACACATTTGAAAGGCTTCTACTTTTGCTTCGTTTAGCTTTCGCAAGGTTCATAAATACATCTCAAGAATAAACAAGTCTTCCTTCGGTTTGGACTTGAAACATAAATATTTCTCTCATGGGCAACCATGTATCGCATACTCCCAAGTGGAAAGTTATCATACTTGGCGTATTAGAAAAAGACTGGTTAAGCAAGAACATTAAGCACAACTTAGTGCTTAGACAGTTTTCAGTTTTCAAATAATAGAAACAATAGTTAGAAGTCAATGTTATCTACTTCATTGAAAAAATTTAATTTTTACATGTTTTTAATTTAGTTAGTGTTTTTTGTAAAGAAGTTATTGATTACAAACTATAGAGAAAGCTGAGGTGAATAAAATGTAGCGTAGAGTCTAAAAGTGTATGGTGGTTTATGCTTAGTTTATATATTCGGTTATTTTATAATCAGTTTCGATATTTACTATCACTTTCAAGTTATTTTTGCTTTTTTTTTTTTGGCCGAAGTCATACTTACAAAATTTACTAAGCGTAAGTACAGTGCTTTTTCCATAGAAAATTTAGTTAGTACTTACTGAATTCAATAAGTACTTTCTTCAGTCTGCACTGTAAAAAAAAAAAAAAGAAAAAAAATCCGAAACGTTACTGAGTAAAAATTTTCGATACTTGCTTGCAGTTCTGGCTAAGCTTTGGCTATGTTTGCATTACTGCTTATAGAAGTTCCTTAATAAATCGGAAATGTGCTAAGCTTTTTTTTTAAATCCCTTCCTAAGTTTACACTAAAGTTCCAGAAACACGACTAGCTTCAAACAGAAAGATCTTTGAATTTTTCAAGAGGCTTCCGAGATAATTTCAGGAAGGTTATTAACTTTTATCGGAAAACTTTCCGGGTTTTCGCATGACATGTTACTGGCAGAAATTGGCCACATAAGCTGTCCATAATTTTCCAGGAACATTTATGAATCGTTTTTACATTGAATCACGCAAATTATCAATCTCATATGTTTTAAAATAGGCTATACCATTTTAAGCTCTATTAAAAATATTTTTTTGATTCTATCAAAATAATGAGTAAACGTTTATTTTAATCCAACTTCTTTGCCACAGCAACGCGTGGCTGGGTCAGCTAGTATATATATATATATTTAATTAATTACTTTTTTTATCCCACTAAGATTTTTAAGCTATTTATTTAATAACAGAATATTTACTTGAATATAGTAAAATATTAACTTTTCCTCACTAAAGAAATAATGCATTCACATGCAGTACAGTACCTAAAGATTTCTGCACACCAGTCACAACTCTTCAAATGTGTACTGCAAGTTCTGCTACAATAAAGAGATATTTCTCAAATTTTTCTTTTGTACAATCAAAAATACGAAACCGTTTATCAGTTGCTTCTCTCACGAAACTAGTTTATTGCTATGCCATGCTTAAACAACAAATAGGTTTTGATGAAGATGGTATAGACTATGATGATTTAAGTGATATTTCAATCGAAAGAAATGTGTATTTTGCTTTTTTATTTCTTTTATTTTATAGTTGTATCTTAAGTATACTTTATATAGATATTTAGTATTCTGTAAAAAATGCTATAATAAACAAGCTAATTATATTTTCATTGTAAGTTAATTATTTGTCTTAGATGTTACAAACTGAAATTTTATGTTAATGTTTAAAAATTTAGAAGTAAAACTGCTCCATAACTTTAAAAGTAAGTTAAACCTTAATTTTTTTTAAAAACTATAACAATAATTAAATTAAAATTTTATCAAAATCTTTTCATGCTTTTAGTTTTATATAAAAGGGAAAAAAAACTGTTCGTAAGTCGTTAACACAAAATCTATTTTTGCCACTTTGGCAAAAACCTCTTTTTGCCGGGCGGTAAAAACCGTGGTTTTTTCCATGGTTTTTTCCGCCCCTAGCAAAAACTTGCCAACCCTGGTAATGACCAAACTTAAACCAAAAGCTGAAGACATTATCTTTCTCTTTATTTAAAATAAGTTTGAAACAATTAAGGGGCCGTCGATTTCATACACCCGCAGTAGCGGAATTTAGGGGGAGGCACAGAAGGAACACACATTTCCAAGTCATCAATTTTTCTTCCCCTTCCTCCATCTACAAGAAACCTATCACAAATTTATAAAACCTTGTCTAACGTTTCATTTTTAGAAGTTTGAACTTTGATTTCGAAAAATTGCCAGAGAAGTACTCGATCTCAATTTCTTCCTATCAGGTTATCAAAGACTAGCAGTACCAGCAGGGCGATGCCCGTTCTGATGTGAAATGATCATTTTTCTTAAACTAAAATGCGTACACACCTTTTCAAAATACCTATTAAGTCTCTTTCGAAACTATTGGCCGAAACACATAAAAAGATTAACAGTAGCTTTAAAACTTAAAATAATCCTTCAACTGTATAGTTCATTGCTTAACGCACCCAAGCGACAACGCTATTGTAACCCTTCTCTTTAGCAAGTGAAGCGGGTTTTGTTTTCAGCAAATTTAAAATGTTTTGCCAAATAAACAATACTATAATAAAATCATTATAAAGAACAATCACAATTGAATAATACAACAAATCAAATTATTTACTTAGATAACTTGACTTAGTTAACTATCTTCAACTATGAAAGCAAAAACAAACGTTGAAGAAATAAGGAAAACTAAACCCAATAGAAAAATCCTACAAAATAAAATTATGTACCTGAACATTATAAAAAAAAAACTGTATTCAAAAATCAGCTTGCAGACCACAACAGTCCCACAATAGCGTACGTCTGAGCTGCGTGGCAAGTTTCCTGGCAGCTATCGACACTGACGGCCAGCGCCTTCTCGATAAGTTAACTTTTCCGGCCATATATTAGGAATTTATAGAAATAAACTTACCCCGCCATCTATTAGGAATTCATAGAACTAAACATTTAATGTGCAATTACAAATATTTCGGTCAATCTGATTTTTTTTTTTAAAGCCTTTTTTAGCCTTCGTCTATAAATGAACTATTCAACACAAAATGAATTTTTCAATTCAAACCAGCAGTTCCTGAGATTAGCGCATTCAACTCTTTAGCTTTATATTGTCAGTATAGATAGCCTAAGTCTGAAATTACGTTTTAAAGATTTCAATTTCAAAAATTTTTTGGAGAGAACCCCTCAAAAGCCATGTTTCAACTTGTTAAAGATAGTCTAAAATTTCATAATTAAACCTTTAATTTTGAAAAAATTCCCAGGGAAAGTCCCCAAAACCCAAGCTTTCACCTGACGTCATATGACAGACGAAGGCGCATTTAGGATTTCAAATTTCAATAATTTCCGCGAGTGTGCCCAACTCTATCCCTGCCTAACATTATTAAAAACATTTTAGTTATTATTTTTTTATTTTTTAGCACTTGACTTCCTAAACATTTTCGAAGGAGAGAATGCTCAATCTTCATCTCTGAAGTCATCAAAGATGGTGTCCAGTTATGTTTTTAGAAATTTAATTTCAAAAAATTTCTGGAGGAAAAGTTCTGAACAACTCACCTCCCACATCATTAATTTTGTTTTTAGAACCTAATAGGACTGAAATATCAAAAAACTCCCGGGGAAATTTTTCCGAACCCCAACCCTGCTAACTTCACCTAAGAGTGCTTACTATATTGCGTATTTGAGACTTATTTTGAAAAATTTCAATGAAGAGTCCCAAACCTCATTCCTTCCCCGTTCACTATGTTGTCTAAGATTTTCCCACAATCGTGTTTTGGACTTCAATTTTGAAAAACTTCCGGTTGAGCATTACCCCCCCCCTCTCTTTTCTAACATCGCTGAAGAAAGATAAAAAAGAAAAACTTTATCAAAAACTTTCTTGCATTTCTGCAAACGTGAGGGGCAAAAGCTTCAGTCCCTCCCAGGGCGCTGAAGATTATACTCCTCTGATAGGAAGTTTGTAGTTTTATTAGTTGAGCTTGGTGGATGGGGAGAGGGGGGTATGAAAATAGGAAAAGGCACCGGTCAAGCTTTTTTTCCGGTACACATTTTCAACCCAGTACACCACTGGTAACTGCTGATCCATTCATGGTCCCACTCAGAAAATGTTTGGTTGTATTCATTAAAAATTCCCCCCTCTCAATTTTTAAAGGAGACTATCTTTAAAATTTTTGAATTTTCAAATTAAAAGCTGTCTGAAAAATATTTTCTCGAAAACTATTCAAGTTACACCAAAATAAACTGAATATAATTGTCTTTTAAATAAGCTGCGATATGCAGAGTTGTATTATACAACTCATGCTCCCTTAAAACTTGAGTTTTAACACTTTAAAGCACTGCTGGCAAGTTTTTCTTTAAAAAGTACTTTTTAAGGAATTTCTAAAATAATTTACTCAATCATGAATTTATGAATTTACTTTTTTTTTAAATTATATCTAAATTCAAAATGTCAAAGCTTAATATTTCTGAAAGTTTCATGAAAATCTGAGATGGCCAGGTTAAGTCCCTTGCTGATTTTATGTAGAATGACCCTAATAATAAATTAATAGAAAAAAAAATATATGAATTTAACTTAAACTTTTAAAGATACTTTATTTATTTGTGTTGTTTTTGTTTCTAATACTACTCAGATCACGGAGCCCGAGTAGCAAAAAGCAAATGCTAGTCGATTTAAGGCAGATGGTTTTAACAAACACAAGTTTTATGGAATTCCGAATTAGCTCAGACGGCCCTCGATAGATGGAAGCACCATCTATTATTATTTCGAAATTTAGAAACAAATGCTGAAGAACTTCACTCAATTCATTTTTGACGCAGTGAGAAGCTAAGGGATGAAACAGTCAAAATTAAAAATTTGGAGATGAACAGGGGTGCCCATTCCCCCCCCCCCATTTTTCTCAGCCCTCTCCCTTTTTATTTCTTAGCTCTCTTTTTTTATTTTATTTAATTTTTGAAAATATTATTATTTTTTTTTTTATTAGTGTTATTATAATTACTCTATTAGAAAAATTCTAATGATACACACACACACAATTTAAATAAATAAATGAAATAAAATATAAACTAAATAAAAATAATCAATAAATGAATTGAAATAAATTTTTAAAAAATAAATTAAAAATACACCCCTTCCCTTTTTTTGATGGTACAACTTGCGCCACATTCCTAATTAGTTCTAAAACTAATTAACTCAAAAAAATTGAAATTAGACGAGAGTGGTGAGGAGTGATAGAGAAATAGTAGCATTAAAATCATTATCACCTAATTAATCTGCTGGCCAATTTGCTTATCATATGAGTGCATCCTTATATAAAGTCATTTATGTTTCCCGTCCTCAATCATACCATAGGAATCATCAGAGGACTTTCAGAAAAAGGCATTATTGATTTTTGTAAAATCTAAAGCATCTTTTAATGGGGATCGTTAATGATGACATTGCTGTTGCGGAAACGTTCAACTTAAACGAACAACCGTTAAGATAAAACTTATATTTTTTCACAAAATGTTTTGAGATCAAGAATTAAAAATCTCTTAATTTTGAACTTCAACTTAGAAAAACTATTTTCAGTGTTTACTCCATTTTCAGAGCTTTTCAAAGTGTCTTTATGCAGTCTTATAACGATTGCTTCTAGTGAAACTGAATTCATGATTTGACAATTATTGAATTTTTCAATTAGAGTATGACTTCGATTTAAAGATACCCGATTTAACGATTTCCTCAATTTAATGATATTCTTGATTTGATAATAAATTTTTCCAGTCCCTTGACTATCATTAAAATCGAGTTTATACTGTAGTTATTTTCTACACATCTTGTAGAAAGTAACTCTTCGGGCATTAATAGTCTTCCTGCTCAATCGACACCATTATTTTTTACTCCTTAAAAAAAATTGATAAACAAAATGATAAAATGTAAGCAAATTCATGAGTACAATAACCGATTCGGTGCGACTAAAGTTAAGGAACAAGGCTGCTACGAAAATGCAAATTTAGAGGCAACTGGTTATTCCGAAATCATAATCTGCAATAACTAGTTTTCAATTTTCTTCTCGTAGACTAAACAAGCACGTTTTCTATCCCGATAATAACGAGTACGTCTCAGAAAGCGCGCAAGCCCAGAACAAGTTTTAATAGTTATCAGGGAGGGTTCAAAAGAGGGGGCGTTGTGGGAAGATAAACTTCAGGTGTGCAATTTACCAAAAAAGCACTCGAACACTATCCCAAATGGGAGATTCAGCCTTCACCATTAGTAACCGAACAAAGGAAGGTCAATGACTTTGCTTGTGAAATTTGTTTATAACAAGAATTGCCCTAGAGCCTATAATAATCATTCCAGTTGAAAATAGTTTTTATTTAAAAAAAAAATATGTGCCAGGGATTCTCAGATTATCATTTTGAGGCTTTGTGCCCCCGTTTGAGCACTGATGTAAGGTTACCCTCTTCTCCCCTCTCCCATCCTTATATCACACGCCGGCAATAGAACAATACAAGTGAAATACAGTCGAGTCCCGACTTACGCGAGGGCCACGCGTAAGTCGAAATTTCGCGTTGTAATAAAGGGTATGTTTACGACTTTTTGATAAACACAAACAATTATTTTAGACACTTGTAAACACTCTTCACACTGCTTCAAAACATTTAAGTATATATGTCAACGTTTTCCACATAAATAACTGATATTATATTACATTTAATAAAAACCTACGTTATTCAATTTTTTACGACTGTTATGATGCACAAAATCACTGATCAGTGGGAGAGTGAGAGAAAGTGCAATGCTGTATGTGCAATACGCAATAATAGTAATAACGAAATGCAACACTATTACACTACTCTACAGTATGTAAATAAGTAATACTTGCTATAACTGGAGTCCCTAATTAAAAAACAGAACATGATGATGGTTGGTGCTGTGAAGCTCATCCGTTTGATATCAATGTTCTCCTACTCATCGAGAATCTTCACTTTTTCTTTAATTTTAAGAAACTTTCCTAGCTTAAGCTGAAACAGCACGCTTAGATACTATTATGTTAAATTAACTTTCACATTTAGAGTGGAAAATACGGAGTGGTTATTTGTATACAGTAACAAAGCGATGATTCGACTAGTACGGCGTGGGAGCCTACCCACTCCAGTGATTCATCCATTCACGAAACCAATATTTAATAGCCAGTACCGAAGACGATACTTACGTACGCCCAGCGATTCCTTAACGAAAATTTTCGTGTTGCAGCGAAAAATTCACGTTAGCTCGAAAAATCGTTACTCGTGAAAATCTCGCGTTATAGCCGTTTCGCGTAAGTCGAATCGCGTTGTAGCGCGAGTCGACTGTATCTCAAAAAATTGAAAAAACGTTCTGATTGCTGATTTTAAATCTAAATTTCGTGTATTTCTTGGGGTATCTGTACTGAGTTTACATAAATGGTGAGTGGTGACCAGGGCCCGATCACGCCATAATAGGGCCCTTTGCTTAAGAGTTCATGCGATCCCTCTCTATCTTCTCTTCTTACCCAACATACCATCATTTACATAATACATTATCCCAATATTTTAAAACGATCTTGAGTTTTAGTATGCACCACGTTACACATCTATAAACATATTCATCTTTATTTCTTCAATATGCTAATGCTCTTTAATTTTTTTATCTTCTCTTCAAATGATAAAATTGGAAACTGTAAATGCAAGTGGTATGAAAACAGTTAAAAGTGCCCCGAATTATATATATTTTCTTATTTAAATGAAATATTTACTCTGTTTGAACAAATTACAATATAATTGTATTGCAATACTATAAGAAATCTTGTTACGCAAATATACTGAAAAAACCATTTCAATTAATATTTTGTTTTCAGTAATTTTGCATTTAAAGCCTAACAAATGCAAAGTCTTACTACACATAATGTAACTATATAGAGCCCTAAACCAGGGGGCCCGCTTCGGCTTTGGCCCAGCTAGCCCATGCCTTAAGCAGAGACTGGTGGGGGCGTATAAACGAAATAGTCAATAGCGACACATCATTAAAGTTCCATAATTTAAAAGAAACATTTTCGAACTTTTAAGCAATATTTTTAATTTAGCCTACAAAAAACCAACCAATGAACATAACAGGATAAATGCTTTGCATATCTTATAGTATTTGAAAATACAACAGTTAAATGTAGTATTGCATAAAGCCTCGATTTTCGCCATTGCTGTTTTGAGTTGTGTCAATTATGTTTCCAGGGCAAAAGAAGCAAATTGACACCTCTCAAAAGTTTGAGAAAATGCTCTAATTGTTGATTTCAAACTTAAATTTGAACTTCAGCTAAGTTCAAGTTTCAGCTCCAGCTATCCTAATAAACGTAATGGTAGAAGTCAGTGAAGTTAAATTTTTCTGTTTTCATGCAGAAGCAGAAAAATAAAAAAAAACCCTTTGTTTTAGATTTTTTTTTTTTTGGCTATTACAACGCGTATGAAAAATATTTCGATTGCAGATTTTTCAATAGAGGGAAATCCGTCGTTTGGGAAATCAAGACCCCCCCCCCCCCCCGCGGCAATCAACCCCGGCTATTCGACACATAACGTATGTATTCATCTAGCTAGTTTGTTGTTTTCGATCTATAATGTGTACTAATGCGCTTTTATTCCTTTGTTTGTTAGAGCATGCTCCTGTATGTATAACGAATGTTCATGTCTTTAAAACATTCTGATTGGCTGGGAAAATACGCATTTCAGTGCGAGTATTTATATTGCCTTCCATTGGAAATATAGTGTTTCCATTCCATTAAAGAATTACTCAAATAGTCATAAAATGGGGGGGGGGGAGAGAGAGAGAGAGATTTGAAAAATCTCTAAATTGATACTTTCATACCGTTTTCAGTCCTTATCTCAAAAGAAGCCTTTTTTTTGGTCATTTCGGTTTAGAAGAGATATTGTTATAGCTGCCTTGAAGCTACATTCTTCAAATTCATTGAGTTTTCCGAAGACGTCATCCGTTTTCCTCAGCCAAATAACATGCCACTTTATATTATGAATGTTTTACTATACGTGTGATCATATTATATTTTTTGTACAAAAGTTGTATCTCTGCACAATGAATTTCTATTTTAGTATTAAAGAAAAATATCCTAAAGAAGGAAATTTCTTTGAAAAAAAAAAAAAAAAAAAAAAGAGTACAATATCCTAAAAAATAAGTTTTACAAGATATTGTGTAAGAAGTAAAAGGTTTACATAAGTGCAAAACTAATAAAATAGAAAATAACTTAATTATACGCACAAATAAACAATGCAATTTGGCAGACACGTGTCAATTAACGATACATTTAGTTGTAAATTTGATTTATTATTATTTTTCTTTTCTATTGCTAAATGGTGCATTCTTTGTTGCTTATAAGCTAACGTTATATTTTGTTGCTAACCTGATTTCTCACAAGATTTCTAATTTTCTTCACTCTTTTTGGACAATTGTTTTGCTTTGAGTTCAATAACGTTGTAGGTTGTGTATTTTGTTGAAAAGCGATTTTATCGTTTAAGATTAAGTTCGAATTGTGGAGATTTCCGCAACTACGAGTTAATTTATTTATCGATTCAATAAAAAATATTTTCCTTTTCTTTAAAGCCACTGTTTCTTCCTGGAAGATGTATTTCTTTTTTGTTCACATTAATTAATTTCATTTTGGCGACTTTAGATTTTCGTTTCCACGACAAAAAACTATTTAATTAAGTTGTATTTGTTATTCGTCGCAGTTGAGCTATCGTTTTATCGAAAATTTGATTTACACAATTTTACCTCACACAACACGCTGTGGTAGCTTGATTGACGCCGTAGGTGGCTGTAGCAAGTTGCCGTCGGCGACTTCTTTTAAATTTTTACCACGTCAACGCTGTGGTAGGAATACATTAGTGCATATCTTAGTGAACTTTAAAGAAACGTGAGAATTTTAATAGCTGGTTTTAAATTCTCTTGAAAGATCGCCGCAGTCAACTTGATGCGCATATGCTCAACGGGACAGTTAACAATTTTGAATGTGAATGATAAATACAATAGGGGATCATTGATGGATCTAACTCTTTTAAAAGTTATTTTTCCTGAACCATGGAAATAATTCCACACAGTGAAACCACACCCACTAGGTAGTAATATATTACAAAGCAGGAAATGAAGATCAATAAAATTGGTCGTAAATATCCCCCAGATAATTAGGCAAACTACGGTTCCGCTGCGAGGCCTTAATTAGATGATGGTCCGTACGTGTGCTCCGGACAGCAACATGGAGGAAAATTAATTAAGTTAAATATCAGAGATAATGTACGACTAAAAAAGGATCTCATTGCATTATTATAAGCAGCAAGATTAGAAAAGTTTTTTAACGAACAGAAAGCTGAAATGAATATTTTTCGGTTGTTGGGAGAATTAGCTGCTTAATTTCTAACGAAAGTGTCGGAGCTCTGTAGTCTTCAGGACTTATTTTAATGTGTAGTCTGAATTTTGTCTAATTTATAAAAATGCACACAAAATTTAAAAAATGCAGAAGCTGAGCTCCCGTGAGCTCCCATGCAAATTAAACTCTGCCTAGTCCTTTGAAAATACATTAAGTTAAAAAAATTTTCAGTCATTATATGCTATACAAGTATCAACTACCCGCTGGCTCAACTATGAGAAATAAATTTCATATTGCGTTACAGCTGACACGTTCATGCCATTGCAAGAGCTACATTGTAGCTATTGTGCAGAATTGATTTGAGGAAGGGTTTAACTCCTAAAAACCCTCCTCTTGAGCATGGCCTTATTACTCTTTTTTATTACACTACTTTTTTAAATTCCATCATCCGTCTGGTCTCTATAGTAGTTGTCCCTATCGTACTCGATGTATATTTTCGCGCACTAACTGGGCTTATCACTGTCACGCAGTGATGGGACAAGATATACGTTAGTTGCATATTTACCCGCAATTGTCCTTAATTACTGTTAGATAAGCAAGTTAAGTACAATACAGTAGTTTACTAATTGCCATGGGTGCAAGTTTGGTGATGCGTTCAAGACGGAAAATATTTTGAGCGCCCCCCCCCCCCCATGCGTGTTTAGGGGAAAATTTACGAGCATAAATGTTGTAGATTTTGATTGCGGCAGTTTTGGAATCTGCGTTAACTTTGAATTTTTCGCTTTTGATTTTTCTTACAACATGGACCTAGTTCAAATTGTAATATTTAAGCGTTTTGATATCGTCGTTCCAAAAACCTAAAAACCAACAATAATGGGGAGGGGGGGGGGTCTGGGGGCTCTCTCCCAGAAAGTTTTTTAAATTTCGAAATTGAAGTTCCAAAAACGCAATTTTAGACGATGTTGGATGATGTTAGGGGGGTAAACGCGTTTGGGGCTCCAGACCATTAGTTTTTTGCCGATCGTAAACCTTTTATTGCAGCATTAAAGTCGCTTGGGACATAAGTTTTTCACTTTTGCAACATAAATCAGTTCTGATCGGAAAGTCTACCCAAGATTGATGCGATAGGCGATTGATGAACTGTCACCATTCACTCCCCCTCCCCTCCCCTAGTCTTTATTTGTAAAATAATTCTTTTATATGATAGCAAGTGCTAAAATTAGCAATAAAAACAGCTTCAGTGAAGTAGATATATTTTTAAACGAGGAACACTATCCAATACTCATTAATTAAAAGAGCAATATTGGAACTGAATCCTGACCCATGGGAGGGCTCCCGAATCATGGCCTCAAAAGGCACTCAAATACAGCCTAAAGTACCGTTTTAAATATTTCAGCATCGAAAAATTTTCGAAAGAGAACTCCCGAAACCCTTCCTCTAAGTTCACCACATATGTTCTTAATTTGAGTTTTTAAGGCTTCAGTTTCTAAATTTTTTCTGTTAATAGTACCCCCCCTTTACCTATATACGTGACTAATGACAGCCTCAAATTTCAATACTTTAATTTCGGAAACTTTTTGAAAAAAAGCTTCCGACTTCCTCCCAACTTAAGTCATCTAAAGATAGCTCAAAACAGAATTCTTAAAACTTCAGAAACGAAAATTTTCGGCGGAATACCCCCCCCCCCCGCCTCCTCCTTGTGTGAAGCAGGCACATTAAAGGCGGTGTAAGTTTGTGTTTAAGATTTATTTTTCTATTGGAAGAGCAACTCTCCTCCCCACATCGCCAAAGACAACCCAAAGTTTTAAGACTAATTTCGAAAATGTTTCGAGAAAGACCCCCGATTTTCCTAATTCTTTACTCTCTCAAAAATAGCCAAAATAGCATTTCAATACTTCAACATAAAGAAATTTTGGGGGGGGGAGAGACCCCCCCCCCCCGGAACTCTTTCTCCTAAGTTTACTAAATTTGACTTAAATTTGTGGTTCCCCCTTTTCATCACCGAAGTTTTTAGAATTTATTTTCTAAAATTTATCGAGAGGAAGTCTTCGAATTCCCTCTTCTTAAGTCCCCCAAAGATTACCTAAAGCAGAGTTCTGAGTATTTCAGCTTTGAAGGGGGAGGGAGACTCCGAACCTTACCCTCTATGAAATACACCGCCAGCTCAGTCATTTCCAGCTAAGGACTGCAGTTTCGTGCTTATTAGCACTCATCAGCCCGGCATAGGAAAGTGACTGAGCTGGAGATGGAGAAACCTCTTAAGGAAGCCAAGAGTTCCAAACAAAGTTCTGCTTTAGCCCTGGCTATTGGG
The DNA here is from genome assembly GCF_026930045.1 of Uloborus diversus. Classification (NCBI taxonomy): domain Eukaryota; kingdom Metazoa; phylum Arthropoda; class Arachnida; order Araneae; family Uloboridae; genus Uloborus; species Uloborus diversus. Next base: position 172,430,248 of record NC_072733.1, read on the forward strand.
CGGTAATTTACTGAACTTACCGTCTATGTTCATTAAAGATGGTCTAAAGTTGCGCTTTTTAGACTACAGTTTCGAAATTTCGCCTAAAGAGAGCATCCCCCCCCCCTCTTGACATTGCCAAAAACAGCCTAAAAGTTTTAACACTTCAATTACATTCACTTTTCGGGAGAGTGTTCCAAATACCCTTTCTCTTAAGTCATTTTAGTATAGTCTCAAACAGTTATTAATGCATCAGCTACAAAGCATTTTTAGTTTAGAACACCGAAATCATCTCGCATAAATTCACCAAAGATTGCCTAGATTAATGTTTTTAAGATAGCAGCGTTTCTTCGCAAACTCGTGCTGCCTTTATTTTTGTCGTTTCCTTTCTCCCCCCCCCCCCGCCCCCTTATTTCCATTGTAGCGAGTGTTAGATTGAAAGTCATTGGAATTTAGTGATTCTTAAAGTTTTAGAATATTTTACCAGAAATATGTCAAAGATGCAAGAACAGACGCCCATCGGTGTTTCAAACCAGCTTGAAATTCGCCTACGATTCTTTCCAGAATTCCCATTCTCATTAAAATCTTCAAAATCCCTGATAGTTCCCGTTTTACCTGGTATGGGGGGTGGACTCCCTTTGACGTGCCGTAAACATTTCATCCCGTCAGCAATCACTCTCAACCGGTGATTCAAATTCAACTCAAAGACAGTTTAAGAGGACACATAATTTTCATCTATGCGTGTAAAGTTTAAAAAAAAAAAACCGCAAATGAGAAAAAAAAACGAAAGGATGATCGAAAATTGCAAGTGAAAAATAAAGGGGAAAGGCGATCAATTAAAAAAATAGCGAGAATAGCAAGCAACTCCACGGTCTGCAATGCAGTGAGTTGGCAATAACAGAGCTCCTAAAAAAAGTCAAACGGCATCAGTCTAAACACCACTCCTGCAAACAAATCAAGCCCATGGCGGAAAATCGAGAGAATGTCGATGTAAATTCGTGGTTATGGAAAGGTCCAGTAATTAAAACATATTTTTCAAACGCTCATTTTTTTTTTTTTTTAAAGTAAAAACTGAAGGATAGTCATCGAATTTCTTTCCATCCCGACCTCCGTCTCGGAAATTTTGTCCAAGACGGAAATCCGTCCTGAGACGGAAGATCTTGCACCCATGCATTGCATACGAATTGTTTGATTATTTCGTCTTCTTTTAGAAGGTCATTTAATAAGACGTTAAAATTCGATTGCAAAATTTAAAATTAAAAGAAAGTCGCTCTTTTGGAGCGCCGACCACATAACCCTCTCCCCCCCCCCCCCCACCATTTCCCCCTCCCGCCACTTTTTTGCGAATTGTTTGAACATTTCGTCTGTGCAAACAAAAGGCAATTATTTTTTTGTCTTTTATAAACCATGAAATAACTATCAATATGACAAAATGTTGTCCATTTTAATTCGGTACCTTACCTTAAACTTGATACACACGTTATTGGTGCGGTTTTTTTTTCTCGATATCCACTAACCCCCCCCCCCCCCCCTCGGCTTTGAGAAATCTATTTCCAAATATGTGGTGTGTGGACTTCGCTAGTGTTTTTCCGCAGTATGCATTGATTATATACCTTTAGACCACCCCTGGAGAAATGCGAAATGGCGGGCCTGTTTGGAAAGCAATTGGTATCAGAGCGGCCGAGAAAATAATGAGGGACGAAGGAAAAGAGAAAATATATTACGAGAAATAATGAGGTGAATGTTTATTCTACTTTCTAAAAGTTCGTTAGGGCAAAATGTTTTTAATTTTCTCTTTTTGCTGCTGCGTGAGCGTTTTCTGCAATACGCCAACACATAAAAGAAATCTTGCACGTGGAGGGGAGGAAGACTGGTATTTGCATTTCCGTTGAAAATGAATGCTATCTAGAGTTTATTCCAAAAATAGTTGCCGTAAATATTCAATTGAGCCGGGCATTCGGTAATAATCGAAGACAGCTCGAAAACATCAACACGCGAAATGAGAGCCGCCATATACCGATAAAAATGTGGCTAAAAGATATAAAATAACAATATTGTTGACTCATTCTTATTACTAACTAGTTTACGTGATCGGCCTTGCGTGGGTTTTGAATGCGACAGACAGGTAAATAAGTGAAAAATACAAAGGAAATGGACTAACGATCTAAAAATTATCAAGGAGGAACTGCGACTAGATCTGTTTAAATTTTATGTCGTTCTGTTCGGCGTATAACGCTCACTTCTGAATTTGAACATGTGACCGAAATACGCAAGTGAGTGACTTACAATCCCCCCCTCCCCATAAAAAAAAGGCAAGATCACCGGCGTCATTAAAATTTGGAGTTTTATTTGATTTTAACTCTCTAAGGACTCGTTTATAGTTTGATTCAAGAAGTTCTTTGTAGAAACTTTTGATTTTTTGCAGACAACAGAAATTTGAGTCTGAACTCCGATTCCCCCCCCCCCCTTACCCTTTCGCAATTACAATCCGAGACCTTATAAATGTTTGCTGGGTATCTTAGCTCTTTTTTTATAATAGGATTTATTTCGATTTATTTCTTTGCCTCTCTTCTTTTGCTTTCATATGGAGCTGTGCCCAGAACCAGGGGGCATCAAATGGATGCAATAGCGTCAAAATCCTTCCCGCCAAAACTCTTTTGACTCAAGCCTTTGCCAATCCTAATATATTAATGCATTTTCATGTTAGGATTGCAATTCACCAATACTTCTCCCCTCCCAATTTTCTGGACGATGCTTGAGCGCCACATCACTCATGGCTATACACAAGAATATTGCGCAATTTATAATTCAAAGAAGCATGTTTGGTTCAAGTTAATTCTATTTCTTGCAGCACACTAGTAAAAATGGGGGGGGGGGTGAATAATAATAAAAAAAACGAATTTGATAATAAAATTGAAGCATCACCTTTTAAACATTATCTCATCTGTTTTCCTCCTTTTTTTTTGGGGGGGGGGGAGTATGTTAGCAAAATAATCAAAGGTGGAAAAAAAGATTTTTTTTTTTTTCATAGTACTTAATGAAAAATTGACTAATAAAATGGGGGCAGAATCAGAGCATTCAATGAGAGTATGATAGATAAAGTGACAATTTAAGTACAACCATCCATGTTTTGGAAACACCACTATTTACTTCCACTAAATTTAATGATATTTATAAAGAAGACGAGCAGTGAAACATAACTAAAGTTACATTTCTATGAATTTTTAACGATCACCCGGATATTGTAAATTTAATAATTATAGGATTCAAAATTTCATACATTGTATGTACAGTATTGAAGAGCATTTTAAAAATTATAATTATATAATAAATTCTAAAACATAAAACACTCTAATATTTGCTTTTGCCATTAATTATATTTCTTCTCGGTAGCAAGTATTTATCTTCCAAGTAAAATAGAAAAAAAAAATATATAGCGCAACTAAACAAAAAGCAGTGAAATTTTAATTTACTTGCCATTTCAGATGGAATATCACTTTTGATATTTGTATTTATAATCGTGCTTGCGTTTTGCGAATGTAATCATCATAGCGCTAAGGGCATATAATTTTAAGATGGGAAGTTACATTTAGCACGAGATAGAGCTCATTTAGTAATAAAGCATACGATTTTGTAATTGATGAATATATTTAAATAAGATGCTGTCTAAGAACGCTACAGCAAAGCAAATAATGACGCAATATGTTTGTAAAATACGAAGTGATATTTTAAAAACAATTAAATGTTTTTCACATGTTGAAAACATGCTTTATTGCTGGGAATCCCTTTCGGATGGAATAACCCTGATCGGTGAGAGAAAATTCTTTGTGACAGTGGGAAAGAATTTTCAAAACACCAACTGTAAACAACGAAACACGTGCTTCAACTGCGCAAGCGCAAGGACGTATTGTATGGTACACTATACACTAAACGTACGATCGCGTATAAATAACTGGAAAAAGCAAACATAAAAAGGTTTAAAACTGCCCAACACAAAAAACACTGAAAAAACAATAAAAAGGTTTTGAAAAAATTTTCGAGGAATATATTTACTGATTTTTTTATATAATATAAATTTATAAATAATGAACTTACAAGAAAAGCAATGTTGAATATAATATATTCTTCAGAAAAAAATGCAGATATTATAGCATAGTTTATAAAAATCATGGCATATGCAATACATTTTAATAAATAACTCAATCGCTTATATAAATCTATGTTAGAGAGTTTAAATGATTAACAAAAAGAAACATATTTTGTACTCATTTTGACTTAGGAATTAAAGGTAGTTCCTTTTAATTAAAAACTGCTTAAAAGTAAAACAATGAAAATTTTTAAAAATATATATTCGTTGCAGAAATCGGCTATTTCACTGCAGTGTTTTTAACTACCACTATTTTTACATCGTTTTTTCAACCTTGAAAATGTTATGCCAATAGATAGTTTATTAAATATGCCCTCATACATTATATTAACCATTGCCTTCTCATTTTCATGCACGACACTAAACTACTAAAAATATTTAAAATACATATATATTGCATTAAATTGGTTACTTACGCGCCATGGTGTCGCTTCAAGGTCTGGTTTAGTCCATACCGATGAAAGAGTTCAAATAAGATGTTATACACCAATTATGTCCATCCGTGCACCGGCTAAGATGCAACACAACCCTATCTTCTTGTATTATTATTTTATTTATTTTTTGTTGTTGTTGTTTATTTATTTATTTATGATAGTCCAAATCTCAACTCTTCAGTCAACATTAAAAGCATGAAACTTCTTGGAATATTGTAAAAATTACTTCAAGTATTCAATTCCTTACTCCCTCTCTTAGTCCGAAACAATTGATTTTTCATTGCGCAATTGTAATTTCACAAAAGATGAAAGCTTTTATGAGAAGAAACAATGTGACAACTACAAATATATTACCATGGCTACAATAGGTTTATACCGCTACGACAAACTTGTTAGGTGAAACCAAAACATTGCATGGTTCTCATGTGCATTTAAAATCATTTTTTTAACTAGTTCTTTGTTCTTTTTTACCTTCTGGATTTTCTTTGATAAAAAGCAACTTGCGGTAATGAATGAAAACGTCAATTCAAACGAAAACAAATCGATTTTTGCAATTACAGCAGCGTAAACAATTCGAAAAAATCTTTTTCTTTCGGAATATCGCTAACGACCTCACGACGCTTGACGGACGCGTAAGTCGGGGACTAGAGATTGGTTTTCTTGTAACTCTGCAAAGAGAGAGAGAGAGAAGATACATGCGAAGCCACCTCTCGAGAGAATGGTAGCGCCCCGTTGCTAAGCAACGTAGTCTAGCAGAGTCGATTACTGCATCGGGGTGGACAGCAATTCTAGCACGTGCGCAGATGAAGCATTTTTCGTTTCTTTTTTTTCCAAGGGAATAAGAGAAATTTTGGAGCTGCATTTGATGGTGGGTTTGAGCACGAAGTATGCCGTTTATTATTGAGCGACAGAATGTAAAGTAAAGAAAAATTGTTCCCCACTGTTACGCAAAAGGAAAATCCATTTTTCAGTCTCGGTTCGGAAGCATTTTCTAAACTATAAATATAATAAAACAGCCGCTGATTTTGGACTATTCTTATGCTACGCAACAGTATGGAGGATTGACATTGAATTGAATAACATTTTCTGAATAACATTGAACGATATGGTACGGAACATAATGACACATTGCTCCTATAAATTTTAATTGGCAATACTTTCATTTTATTTGACGATTATTCAGCACCGTGTGAATTTGTTCAGCGATAATTTTTAGAAAAATCAAGATCTCGGAATCAAAGTTAAGTTAAAAATTTAATTTGAAGAAATGCAAGTTTTTGATTTATCTTGTTTTTTGAGTTTGCTTACTTCAAATTATTGCATACATACTTTTTTTTTTCGAAAAAGGTATGTGCCTGGAAAAATCGCATCCCCAAAAATGCAAATATAATTTGCTTAACTCTTAAAAATAGAATTATTAACAAGTCATTGTTTGACAGCTCAAAATGAAAAATATTACATTTGTAGGGAGAGATTATTGTGATAACAAGACGTCTGACCTTGGACAAGCTCATTTCTACTTGAGGAGAAAAATGAAGATATCTTATTTTAACACAAGGAAAGTAACTATCACAGTACGTTATTGACAAAGCAAGAAACCGGCTTTTCTCACCCCCATTTAAACAAAGCGATTAATTTAATCCGTCTGCCATCGGACTTCAAGTTATCAGAGACTAAATGTATCAAAATAAATGTAAAATGTAAAAAAAAGTAATTTGTTTCTTTGACGGAAAACCAAAACAATATAAAGCGGAAAACATCACAGAAACCGACTTCGAAGCTTCCCCGCCTACAAGAAAATAAACAGAAGAGTTTTAGTTTTCTCCGGTTGAGGGAAATGAAAAGAACTCTTCGATGGAAAAAAAAGAACCGGCAAACAAAGGCAAGAAAACCAAATTAACTAAAACCTGTTTAAATTACAGGTTACCTAAACAAACTACTTGTAGCCGTAACGGTAAATTGCGTGCGAGGAAAGAGTGTTTAGATTAGAAGAAAATATCAAGATTGTATATTTGTCTAAATGTAAAAAGCCGTTAGATTTTTAATTTCGAATAAAATAAAAGTTGGATCACTTATCAGAAAAAAGATTTTCACTCGAACTTTTTGGAATGAATTAAGTAAGGGGTCGTCCACAAATAATGTCACGCTTTGAAGGGGATAAGAATTCGTAAAAATGTGACAGATGGCGACAAAAATGGGAAGTGTGTGTGTGGGGGGGGGGTTAACAAAAGTGTGATATCACACAAATTTAGGTTAAAAAAGAGATCTTTTTACAGCAAAATATTTTTGTTATATTGTATGACATGTGACATGGGGTGAGTGAAGTGCGAGTATGTAGGGAGGGGGTCAAATATGTTGAAAAAAAGGTATGACATATATGGGGACGGTCTCTAATGACAAAGTTTTAAATTATAGTCATTTTCAATGGATTTTTTTTTCTTTTTTTTTAAATAAAGCAAAAGACTTATTTGTTATCTTTCTTCTCCGATTTTCAAAAATTTCAATCTTTTTCGTTATTTGGATTGATGAGGTTTCACCTCCCACTGTAACTTTTTTTCCCTTTTCTAATATCCTGTAATATTTCTTCCCTCCAAAACATTAATAAAATACAAATAAATAAAAATACCTCCTCAACGATTCATTTATTAGATTTATAGTTCACTTGATGAAAGTTTGACACGTAGTAACCACTTTTAGTTCTTTAAAAAACTGTAATACACATTGGTTAGCTTCAAAACTCAATAACTGCGTGCACAGAAGGTTAATAAGGAACACAATCTTTTGCTGCCCGAAAGCATCTTCGCAGTAGATTCTAGACAGTTAAGAATATTTTTAAAGTTATATTTTGGCGGTAGATAAGAAAATTCAAGAATTTATATTCTAGTTACGTTTTCTGCGGTTACCTTTATACTAAAGCTCTAGATCAGCGGCGTCTACAATTTTTCTATAATAAACTGCTACACTTATACTTTTACCTTTTGTTGCATTATTTGGTGTAAAATGGAAGAAAAACTAGTATTAAAGCACTCCACAAGTACAAGGACTTCATTCCGTTATTACCTACATTTGTATTATATTTAAATAGTATTTAAAATATATTTCCGTTTGTTGTATGCTTGTATCTTCATACATTAAAAATAATCAATTGAAATTCTGTTTGTTGTTTTCGAAGAGTACGATAATTCCTTACATTACTAATAGAGACTAGACTATTTACTTTTCCGGTACGTACAGTGGCTCCCAAAAGTGTTCGTACGCCTTGAAATTTTGTAGTAAAACCAAAATAACGCAAAACTGAATTCGAATATGAAGTCCAATTTTTTTTCACACCATTCTTATGCCATTCTGAATAAAACCCAGTAGTTTTTTTTCAAAATATTGCCAGATTTTATTTTTGAAATTTTTTCAAAAAACGAAGAGAAAGAGAAAAGATACGCCACAAAAATCATCGTACACTGAAATATTTTCGAATAAATTCATGATTAAAGTTATCACATGTCGTTTTTTTATTATTTTTGCATTGTGTTGACTCTTAAAGGTCATTTGGCTTTAATTTTTTGTGTATTTATTCCTTAATATTTTGCTTATTACCTTAAAATGGCTGGTATTCGAAAAGAACCACAAACACCATTCGAAAGTTGAATTTTTTCCCCACAGTAGCGGTAAATTGGTTTGAAATGTCTCTAAATTAGTTAACTTATTCCATTCTATAGTAAAGTGCTTGACAAAATGCTTTAAAGAAAGGAATTGGATCGAAAACAAGGTAAGAAAAGGTCAACTGGCAAAGTTAGCAATGCGTGATCGGAGGTTTACAGTTAAAAAAATTATGAAAAATACACATTTGAATGCTGAAAAAGTTTCTGAAGAATTGAATAAAACATTTTACGCTTAATTTTCACCTAAAGTTGTTCGCCAAGTTCTCTGATTAGCTGGATTAAATGGGACCTCATCCCGCAGAAATTTTCTTGTTCGTGCGAAAAACAGTAAGCTCATGATTTCCGTCGTAATATCAATGATAAATAAGCTCAAAACGTTTTGGAATTACGTCTTACTTATAGATGAAAATAAATTTAACACTTTGGGTTAAATTGTTGTATAATTCTAAATAGAAGAAAAAATGAGGAATTTAATCTTAGGAACTTAGTTGGATCAGTTAATCAGGACGGTGAAGGTGTTCTAGTGTAAGGGTGCATTACAGCATCCGGACTTGGAAATTTGAAATTTTTTGATGAAATAATGAATCATTCTGTTTATTTAAATATTTTAAAAAACAATTTTAAACTATTAGCCCCAAATTTGGTAATCGGAAACAACTTTGTTTTTTTATCAAGATAACGACAAGAAGCACGCGTTTGCGTTTGGTGCCTCAAAAATTGTCCTTAAGCTTAGAAATATCTCCTCAATCGCCAGATTTGAAATTAATGGAACATATTTGGAGATATCTGGCAGCTGGATTACGAAAATACACCATTGAAACGAAAAGCGAACTAGAAACAGTAAGACTCGAAGTGCGTCTGAACACTTACTCAGAAATTACACAAAAAAAGAAAGAAAAAAACAATGAAATCTATTCCCATACGTTTAAAAGCTGTTGTTGATACTGCATGATATTCTACTAAATAATAACTTAGTAAAAAGTTAGATTAATTACTAATTGTTTGACATTTTTTCAAAGTGTACGAAGACTTTTGTGAGATAAAATTTCCGCTAATTTTTGGTTTTTAATTTTTTAAAAATTATGTTTTAATGTTTTATTAAAAATTTTCATGTAGTTTTGTTAAGAATAGATCATAGATCTTATAATAAAATACCTATTCCGAAATATTAATTCTAACCAATGGATAATGGCCTATTTCATTGAAAGTCGTAGGTGTACGAACACTTTTGGGAGCCACTGTATATACTTTTTTGAAAATAGCTACCAAAATTACGAAAGTAGTTACCATTTTTTTGTGGTTCTAGTACTCAGTGGCTACCATTCAGAATTCCTAGTCTAGAAGTTTACTTTACACAAAGCATTATTTGGAAATGGATGGAAAGTAAAGCGAGCTTTTTTTTTTTTTAATTATGATAATAGAGGACAGCCTATATGCGAAGACCCGTTCAGATTTTAAAATTTAAGTTTTCTACTGCTTTTGTGTAATACGTTCATCAATCTCTGACATTTTCTTGTGGGCGGATCTAGAGATATATATGAGCATACATAACGCCTTGCATACTCAATAACACCAAACACCGCCTCAAAAACTTTCTAATGAAGATTTTTTCGTGGAATGGCCTCATAATAAATATATATATTCAACGTTTTAAATTATTTATCAACAAATGAGCTACATGTATGGTACCTTCCTTTACACTAGAACCTTTTTTAAAACCTACAATTTGTTTTATCATTGCGAGAAAAAAAACTTACTAATTCATGTAGCAAATTACGAGAAGTTGACTTTTGGTGTTTGTGTAGTGTACGGTACGAGACGCATGCAATATTAAATTTAAATTAAACTTTAAATTACGAAATTATTTAATAAATTACAACTGTTTCAGGAACATCTTTGTATAAATGTAAAGATTTAAAAATATACTCACTCCTGTTTAGTTAAAATATTGAGGTCTATAACAAACTGTTAGTGCAATGATAGTCTGTCTCACACGTAACGGTGGAATGACCCGATACATCACCCCCGAGGGTCCCTTGTTCCTATCATAATGTGACCAACCATATGGGAGTTTCTCTGGAAAAATGACCTATACAGCTAAATGCTCGGATGTATATTGTAAACATTCGAGATAGCTTTAAAATCAACCTAGTTCAATTAGTACACTAGACGGCAATGGAAATTGATAAAGAAATCTTATAACTAGTACCGTATGAAGCTAGTTTATTTTCGTGATAGCTTTTAATTCTTTCTTGTCTTCTTACTTTCATAAAAGAGAAACTATAAAAACCACACGTGAGTCCAGCCACGTGAAAAGTCACGAACTTCCGCTTCGGGAAAAAAATATGATTATTCGGAGTATTTCAAACAGGAGTGGCATCGACCTCGAATTTTTTTTTTTTTTTTTCGTCTTCGACTTAATCGGTCGACGGTTATACTTGTAAGCATCCCCAAAGACAGTTCCATTTTCCTGGAACGCTTTGAGTGGGTGGACTAAAACGATCTGATGAGAAGGTGCGGTGCAAACTCGTCTTTTTTTTTTTTTTTTTTTTTTTTGATGATATCTCGTGGAAGCAAAAGCATACTAACTTAAGGGGAAGTCCACAAATGATGTCACGCTCTCAAGGGGGAGGATAATTCATGAAGTTATGACAATTTGTCATACGGGGGAGGGATAACAACAGACATTTTTATAGCAATATGTTTGTGAAAAATAACGTGACTTGTGGGAAGAGGGGGGGGGGGGGTTGGACGGCGAAAAAAAGTGTGACACTTTGAGACATAGGGGTAGGGGTCAGAATGTTGAAAATAAGTGACGTCATTTACGCACAGAAAACCTTCTAAAGTTGAATGAAAAGATTTTTATTTTGTAAAACGTGTTTGCAAACGTAAAAAATGATTTGGATTTGAACAATTTTAATTTCAAGCAATATTTTCAATTATAATTCAAATTTTTATTTGCCTTCTCCCCCCCCCCCCTCCCTGAAATGACGTCCGAAATGGGGGTTGGTTAATATAGGCAATAAAAATCACTAACTCGCGAATCTTTTACAAACTTAAGCCAAACGTTGGAGTTTCCTAAGCATAGCTAGTTCAATCATGATTTAAATTTTCAGAGTTTTGAAGGGAAAAGAAAAGATTCATTTTTAAAAGTTCAAAAATACTACATCGGTGTAAAAAGCAGACTAATTTTGTTATGACTCGTAGGCAATATCGTAGCCAGAATTTACCTCCTGGGAGGGATTTTGGGCCACTTCATATAACGTATTTGCACCTCCGCAATACATATAAAGAAACAAGTACTCTGAGGATTCCCCCCTCTCTTACTGCTCACTGTTCTGAAGTTTATAAGAAAACTAAGGAATTTTTGAGTATGATTAGATTCAATCAAGATTTTACATTTCTGTTTTTGCACAAAAAAGACAAACTTAAGGTAATAGCTTTTTCTACTTGAATAGTTAATACCGAAAGTAAAATGTCATTTTTCAAGTTGAAATGCCAAAACAGCACTTATTACACTAACGTCCAAAATATGGGGGGAGGGGGGAATTTGGACATTACAGACACTTAATTCAAGTTACGTCAGCTTAAAAAAAAGGAAAACTAAGAGCAATTTATCTTTGCATTTCCCTTTGCGTAAAAACCGAGTTTATTCAAAATGTTAAGAATTCACCACCAGCCAACTCTCAAAATTAGTTTCGTTGCATGAGTATCTGCTAAATATCAATCGCCATTGTGTCGCATACGAGACGCAAAGAACAAATAAATACTGAGCATTATGTGCCAGAAACTAGTATTAAATATTTGATGTGTTTTCTACAGGCTAATCTAAATACTGCGCTTGAACTACTGTTGAAACCTCTGGCATTCTGCCTACAGACCAGCCAACCGAAATGCGTAATTATAATTTAAGTAAAATGTTGCTGGCTGAATATTTTAGACAAATGAAAAATACTCACCGCCTGTTCAATTATTGTTATTAATCCATTATAGCAATAGGGATGTTGTTTAGAGCGGCACTGTTTTTATAATATTTTTCAGAGTAATATAAATATGAAAAAATGTAATTAATATAATTTTAGGAGAATCTTGCAGTTATTAATTGCAGTACGAGTACAATTATCTACACAAAAAAAAATTTTGAAAAAAAAATAGAACCGACTTCAAAATTGCTCTAAAAAGTGAAAAATAATTTCTATCTTTAAACACCATCGATAATACTTTTAAACATAATTTTTGAAGTTGGCGCAAAAACGATCGATAAAATCATTCACAGCCATAACTCAACTACAAGTATAAATTTAACCACGTCCAGTTTCTTCACTACCACATGCATTACGCATTGATGACAGCATATTTGAGTAACGATATAAATGTTCCGTTCCTAAGTTTGGATGATTTTTTGATAAAAATATGAACGAAGCATGGTTACAATGGATTTTACTTTTTGTTTTTGCGCCAACTTCAAAAATTATGTTTAAAAGTATTATCGATGGTGTTTAAAGATAGAAATTATTTTTCACTTTTTAGAGCAATTTTGAAGTCGGTTCTATTTTTTTTTTCAAAATTTTTTTATTTTATTCTTTTTAGTGTAAATGTAGATATTTCAGTAAAAGTAAGAAGTTACCTAGTAAGAAGTGCGGCTCTATATCACTGTATTGCTTTAGAAAAGCCTTTATTCAAAATTATCATTACAATTACTATTAATGTTACAGTTATATGGCACCAAACTTTTATAACAATGAGTTTCATATTGTCGCGTAGATGAAGATAGCGAAGACAATGTGAAAGCCAAATGAAGCGAATACTCGTTAGTCTCAACTCGAGATCTTTATTCAGAACCACGAATGAACGTTACATCTCCTTATATACAACTTGAAAAAGTGCTGGAACTTTCCAGACTTAAAAAGATACAGAAATTAATAGAACATTCGAGAAAATACGGGAAACAGTAGAAACGAAATTTTAGTAAAATTCACTTTGTCCTAGTCGGGATTTGAACCCGGGTCGCTCGTGTGGGAGACGAGAATTCTACCACTGAGCCACCGTTATCCACGGATGAAAAGTGCGAACTTCGCTACAATATCATTTTAATCATTTAATAGGGAAATTTACTGTTTTTTGCCCATAACTTTTTTTTCTAAAGAACAAATATGGTCAAACAAAGTAATGGGACCTAAGTTGAGCCATCCTCTATCCATTAAAAAAAGAATCATCAAAATCGGTTCACTAGGTGGGACGCTATGAGTGGACAAACAAAAAAAAAAAACATACATACGGTATGAACTGATAACCGCCTCCTTTTTGAAGTCGGTTAAAAAATGAAAATTATGATTAATAATCACAGTAGAACGTAATTAAACATAGAGTCCGGCATGCTGTTTTATTACGAAAGCAGCATCCGTAAAATATAATCGCAGTTTTACATGACTTCGGTTTAAGAAAAAATCGATTTAAAGACTTTCCTCAATTTTAATGGTATACTTTTCCTGGGCGAAATTCGATTAGAAAACATGTTGTTTCCCCGATTCAACGGTAACCTTAGTTTAACGATATCATTTAACAGTCCCCTGATTATAGCTTTATTCATGTTAATGGTTGAAGGGTTAATAAGGGTTAATAAAAGAAGGGGGGGGGGTATGATAGTTTCAGTGTGTCCTGATTTTTCAATCATTAAACGGGGCTCAACTTGAAAAATCAGTAGGAATTGCCAATGCATGCATGCAAATAATATTTCATGCGAAGTATAGTATAATTATTAAACATTAAAATTTTTTTGCAGACGCTTCATCAGAAATAAATAGATCTAAGTAAAATGAATGTTTAGAGTAGTTTTGTTTCGTTCTTGCTATCATAATAAAAAATATTATCTATGTGAACATATTTCTTTTCCTCTTCGAATTTGTTTCGGATAATCCGGAGATCCGGATAAACGAGGTACTACACACAGTTGAGTGAAACCGCTCTTGGATCGATTCTGACCAACGAAAACAAGATTCGAGTGTCTAATTTTTTACACGGAAGCATACGAAAAAAAGGGAATATTATACAACCCACCTACCAACATATTTCACAATTAAATAAGATAAATGAAAAGAAAAAAAAAATCAAATGTCTCTGCAAAAACGGTATGGCGTTGTAGCATCTTTTCAAGCAGCATAAAAAAGAATTAATGGGAGAGACTTAAAATCATAGAGTTTAATATTTCCTTGTAAAGTACAAGTGACAGGTTCGAAATTTCCAGCACATTGAAATGCATTGCATTGTCATGATTGAATTGTTTTAAGTGTAGACTACTTAATGTACGTTGCTCAATACCGAATAATTTAAAACACATTTTCAAAACTCGGTATCTTTTGATGATCATTTCTTTTCTAAATAATTGCACTTCGAGTGAAACTACCGTTGCAAAGATCAATCAAAATTGAAGATCTACACGAGGAAAAAGTACCTGTCTGTGGGAGCTTATTTAATATCAGAAGAAAACTAAAGAAGCCTAATTCAATGTGAGAATAAATTACCCAATGTCATTAAAAGTCGGCTCGTCCAACAAAATCGGTAAACAAACTAGCAAAGAAATAATGTACGGCAAAAGGAATTTCATTAGCGAAATGAAATTACGCGAAGGAAAATTTAATTAAGGCGACTTTTGCGAAAGGAAGTAAACATCCGAACGTATTCGGTAGGGAGCTAAACTGTAATTTGATGAACCAGAAATGTCATCAAATAGTGTCTAAATGGAATTTTATTCCGGCTTAACTAGGTACAGAAGAATCTGTTTGGACTTTAAGGGTTAGAGAATCCTTACAGAAATATAGTCTAGTCTCGTTGAGATGAACTTGCTTTCATCTCAACGAGGAACGTCTTTTAACTATTGGAACGTCTTTTAACTCTTTGAGACACTGTGGCTTCGTATAGGGCCACCATTTTTTAATTTTTTTTATTTTCTCTTTCAGCAACCTGAAGTCACTGTGTCAGTAGGCTGAAAAAGATAAATGAATTAGTGACTTCAAACGAAGCCACCGTGTCTTAAATTGTTAAATTAAAAACTCGGGGTTGCAACTCAAATCGAGGGGGGGGGGGGATTCTCTGTATTTTCTCTGTATGAATATGCAGTATCAAAAACAAGGAGAGAACGCTGATCAATAATATCCTGATAGTTTCATCACATGAAAAATAAATAAGAATTCATTGAAACTGAAATAAAAGTATAGAGACTGAATATTTATATTTAACTTTATGTTAAAAAAAAAAGACTTCTTAACTATTCATTCGTTGGACATTATACGATTAAAAATGCTGAAGTTAAGCAAAACAATAAATATTGGTGACTAATTTCATGCTCGCTAAATAAATTAAAATAAAAAAAAATTTTATATGCTAAACATTTTAATATTCATTTTTAAAAAAAAAAGTAAATTTCCATTTTGTATTTAATTTTATGTATTTAATCATGTTTTATTTATTTATTTAGTTTTTTGATAGTTTATGTATTTGGACATGATTTTTGTAACTTCAATAAACAAAAAGTAAAATTCCCTGCTCTTATCTAGGGTTTTCAGGAAATTTTCAATTTCCCCGTCTTTTTTTTTTAATTTCCTGTTTTTTATTTCAGGCTTCTCTGCAGCGTAGCGACCGTGACCAGGGCCGACGAGAGGCCATGTCAGCTAACTCAAAATCTCTGGATCCGCTCGGAATCAGAGTAACAAATTTTTTGGAGGAGGGGGCCCCGGTGAACAATCTGACAAGGGGCTCGCCTCAGCTCTCAGCGGCCCTGAATGTGACACTTCAACGCAGAGAAGAAAGCGGGGGATGCTTACACAATTGGCTATTTAAGGTAAATTTTGAACTTTTACAGTTGTAATCTACAAATTAAGGCGTTTAGTACCAAAACCAGCTTAATCTATGCTTTTCAGTTTTTGTTTTCTTTTTCCGTAATTTGATACTTCTTGGTAGATAATAGCACGCATAAAAGCGATTTGGAACGCATCTAGCTCAATATCAAATTGCTGTCAAAAACCGCTCAATCCGAGAATGTTTTTTGTTCCTTCTGTAAAATATAAGAAGATGGATTGAGCTGGTTTTGCTACTAAACACATCAGTTATCGAAATTAAGAACATTGAAATAAATTGTGGGTGATTCTATGATTTTTTTTAATTTACTTGATAAAGAGGTATGTTGCTAATTCAACCTAATCTGGTATTTAAAAAAAAAAAAATCTACTAGTCGACTTCGATAAAAGAAAATTACATTTCCACTTTTAAAAATCTATCGCTCCTTACATTTGTGTTGAAACTTCATTTCTTTTTTTTCCTTGGCTATCTTAAATAGGTTTTGATCCTGCAACTGCTCATGCATTAGCGCGCAAGAGGATCACATACAGAAATAATTTTGGCAGATTTAAATTTTTAAGTGAACTTCACAGTTTCTAACTTATTTTTTGAGATCTATTTCATTGGTTTTCCTTTCAAATAATTCGACTTCGAGTGCACGAATAGACTTCGCTTAATTTCTATCCCTTACACTCTGCAATATTGGATTCGTCCATCTTATTTTAATGCTCAAAACTTTCAAAGAGCATAGCTGCTTGAAAAGCTAATGAGAAGATTAATTGTTATTCATTGACTACTTGACTTAGCGCACCGAGTGCAAAGCGAAAGTGCTCAACTTCCTTTGGCTTGCATAAGCGAATATTCATAAAATATGTACTCCAGTCTAGAAAGTCAGACAGATTAATCTTTCAGGAAAATTTTTTTTTTATATATATTTTGAACATTACCTCGCATTTTCAGGCATGTCGTGCTAGACACGATTATCGGGAATGAAGAACAGAAGTTTATTGGCACGAATAAAGCCTCAACTGTACCTTCGCGTGCAGTAGCATCAAACACGAAAATTGATCCAGTATCGGCAGAAATTAAGAAAATTTCTATAGATAAATTTTGGTTGATGAAAATTAAGTTTAAAATTTTATTGAATTACACTAAAGTGCGAGATTTTAGAATGTGACAAGATATTGTTGCGTTAATTTATAATGGGTATTGGATGTGGATGACACTATAAGACTTCAAATTGAAATTATTAAGTTAAAATTAATGGTTGAAAATCCATGCGTTGCAGTTTTAAAAGCACGTTATATTGATTAAGGCTCAACTCTAGCTCTCATATAAAACAACAGACTAACTGTTAATTTATGACTCTTATAAATTTGGCACAGAGGTCCTTTGATGCTCAGGGATTCTCACATGGAGGGATTTATGCCAGAATGTTTACGCCTATTAAAAACAAGGACTGAATTTTTGGAATTTAAAAAAAAAACTCAAATGGTTTAAATTTAGAGTCATAAAATTGCTGTTTGAGGGGAAACTTTTCGCTATTTTTTTTTATTTACTTAGGCCTGAGTGTTGAACAAGCGTCCGTTGACACATTTTTTATTTTCAAAATAGACCGTGCAACGCAGCTAGTTTTGTATAAAGTAGTTTTTGTACACCAATAACATATTTAGTTATTAGTTTATTGAACTATGCTGCCATGGGCAGGTAAAAAGCAGTAACTGCAATTTTTTTTAAATTTTATTTTTATTTATTTATTTTATTTTATTTTATTTTATTTTATTTTATTTATTTATTTATTTATTTTTTTTTTTTTGCATTTTTGTCATATATTGTACGTTAGCTTTATTGTACAAGCTTGCTTGTTTTGTTTACACTGAAAATAAGTACCGAAAAAAAAAAACTTCTAATTCCGACACTTCCCTATTGTTAGTATTGAATCCAGCACATTTCTTCAAATATCTCGAATGCTCATTTCTGCAGATACTGCCGTTTATCTACCCACGGCAGTATGGATTGATAGTTTTGTTACATTTAGCAAATCGTACGAAATTTCAGAAAACAAGATATTTGAAATACCAACGTCGATGAGATATTAACACAATAATTATACGATGTGTGGGCTTACTTTTGGGCTTGAATCACACTGTTCTACTTGTGAGAAATAAATGACTTAAGGATTTCTGCTCTTAAATATAATAATATACATAACTTTTTAAAACAATACTAACAAATTTAAACGTTTAAAATTCACGAAAGTAAACAAAAAAGCGTGAGTGAAAGAGCTCATTTCTCTGTTTTTAACGTCTCCTTTTTGTAAAACATACTCTCTTATAAGTCCCCCATTTCCGTCGATTACTCGATTTATACCTGATTATAGCAGATTACATTTTCCCCCTCTCAATATCGGATCAATAGTGCTTTCATTTCTGCTTACAGAAGCTAAATAAAGAAAAACATAAGTTGGTTTTCCGAGAGTAGATTATTCCAGGGTTGCCAACTCCTAAAAAAGGTCATGTGACCATTGCTATTTTTCTATGCTGAGTGAGTTAAGACATTTTTTTTTTTTTCATTTTTATGTCATTTCTGATCAAAACAAATGGTTCAAAAAGCCTCAAAAGATGTATGTAAGTATAAAAATGAAATAAAACAGTCGAACATTGCATTCCCATAGACTAAAAAAAAAAACATTTTTACATGATAAAACCCTAAAATTTATACCCCTAAAAATTTCATCCCCCTAATTAAACCCCATTCTAAAATTTTCCCCTAAATCTAGGGGGAAACCCCTAAGTTGACAACCCTTTTATTAGCTCTCGGCTTAGTTCTGGCATAAAAGCAATAAACCGGTAGCATATGGTGGCAGAATATCATTGATGCTACATGCATGCATATAATTAAAACATAAATTTAATATTGCAGTTAACTACTTTAATCGGAGCGGGAGGTGAGATAAAATCAATAACATTACAATAAAGCGAAATTGGGAGCGATATAATTTCAATATTTCTGAAATGGGCGCGACAATCCCATGTAGTTCTTCCCCTAGTAAGTTTATGTCTGGATTTAGCTATAAAAGACTTTTTTCTTACGATACGAAAAATATAAAGTATACTGTACTTTCGTTTCTGTCCCGGTTTACACGGAAAATCGAAAAACATTAATTGCAGAATTGGTCATAAAGTTAATATCGGAATTTTCCACTTGTTATACGTTTGTTTGTCAATATAATTTCAGTTTCACCTTAATTTAGATACACAATTGACAATTTTTATTCAACTGCATTGTGCACTGCCATTATGTATGCTTACTTATAATTCATAACGTTTTAAAAGTTTATTTAAATTAATGTTATTTAGGGTAAAATTAATAGATAAAATTAAACAACTTCCCAGAAGTATTTTTAGGCGAAAATATTTTGACAATAATTCAGGCTACTGTAAATGCATTTGTTGTTGAAATAACACTCTATTATTTGAATAACTTACGAAAAAAAATTGCGGGAGTGAAAAAAAAAGTAAAATGCGAGAATTGTAGATAATAAACCGATAAATAAATACAGCAACAATATTGAAATTTATGTATTGATGTGACTCCTCATACAAGCACCAAGGGTCTGGCCAAAGGAATTTTAGATCCGTTTATGGACCCTTCACAAAATCCTGAAGAACCAGAATCGACCCTTCGCAAAATTTCGATTGACTAAATCGAACCTTTCAAAAGCTTATTATTAATAAAAATATACGCAAATCAGAAATCTAATCTGTGTTGACACATTAATTTTAGTTTTCATTTTAAAATTGCACAAAAAAAAAACACTAAATTTCTTCAAAATGCACAAAAATTGGACCCTGTGAAAAATCCTGGAATGACCCCTGAACTCAATCGCTATGACACCAAACTTGTGCCCTACAAAAATATTTTTCTTTAAACAGTCATGTATAATACAATACCATAACAATGTGTTCAAAACTTAGGAGTTATAACTAATAAATTCTTACCTCGTATGGCAACGAAAAAGTGAGTCGTAACATGGGCGAAGGATGCTTGACCCTTCAGGACGCATGGTACATGAAGAAATAAGTACAATCAAGACATTAAAGATGAAACTTGCATGCACAGAAAACAATCCGAGCAAAAAATGAAGACCACATGGTCATTTCGTTTACACGTGTTGCATTGCAACATTTTGGGCCTCCCAGAAATGCAGCTGAAGGGGAGGCCGAACCCGCATTGTGATAGGGGTGCAATTACAGTGCAAGGTGGAAGTGGAAGGTAGAGATGTGTCGTCGGACTCGGATACGGATCCGCGGATACGTATCCGAGAAAAGATTGATCGATCCACAGGTCCGAGAAAAAGATCGGCAGATCCGGACAGATTTTTTGGATGGCAACGGGTCCGCGGATCGATCCACAGGTCCGAGCAGATTTTTTGGGTGGCAACGGGTCCGAGGATCGATCCGGATCGAAGATCGGCGAAACAGATTTTTTGGATGGCAACAGGTCCGGATCGATCCGCAAGGACCAATCAGAGAGGATGTAATAAGTTTGTAGTTCTTACAGATCCGGAAGAGCCAATTGCTAGGATCGTTGTATCGCAGTAGTGGAAAACCGATCCGGACGGACCAATGACAGTGCTGCGCGCTTGGTACAAACTTTAATTTTGTTGGCAACGGATCCGGATACGTATCCGCGCCGGATCGATCCGGAGGGGCCAATCAAAGTAGATTTAACAAGTTCTAGGTGTCTACAGATCCGGAAGAACCAATTGCTGGAGTCGTTGCATTGTGGTAGTGGACATTGGACATGGATAACGGGTTGGAGCGTAGCCTACGAGTATCCTCGTATGCTACGGTTGGAGCGGGCATGGAGGGAAAGGAGCACAATGGGAGGGAGGGGAGCGCGAGATAACCGCTACTAGTATTTGTGTTCAGAAGACTGAAGACTCGTTTCTCTCGCGCCGTGGCAAAAAGAGTATTTGCCTGCGGCGCATAGCGCAGGAACTAAGAACTCTTTTATTATGTGGCAAACGGTTGGCTTTTATTATTGTTTCTTCAAAACTCTCCGCGTCTCCTTCTCCAGCGAAGGGCGGAAGGAGAGAAGGAAATTTTTTGCAGGAATAATTTAAAAAATATATTTTTTTAATTTTTACTTGAACTATCTACACTGATACAGGAAATTTAATTCTAAAAATTTAAGATTCGCACGTAGCTCTCTTTTTGTTTTTATCCTTTTCTCACAAAGTTATTACCAGAGCGTACATTTTAGAACGTCAGGGTCAATGCGAGAGAAGGTAGGCAGTAGGGAAGGGGGGGGGGGCTGCGTACTCCTGGGTGTGTGACTGCCTAACCACTCCTGGAGTATAATTGTTTAGAGTGTTAACAATTTTGGACTTTTTTCTTCACTAATTTTTTCACGAAAGAGAAATAAATTATCATTGGTTCTATTAATTTATTTAAATTTATGTTACATTAATGCATATTTAAAAATTTAATAGTGTTTATTCATTAATTAAATTTAGCATAATGCAAATTTGTTGTTTAAATGCCTTATGGAAAGCCCAAACCGGTCAGGAAAGGGTGTCAATTCACCTCCCCCTATCCCTATAACACCCCGTTTCTGAAAACTTTGCGTGTTTACAGTTGGGCGAATGCTCTCTTTGTCCCCTGTCTCTCCCATGAAAAATTCGAAATGACTGATCTGGGAGATCCCACATATATTTACTTATGAATTACAGCCGAACAGCCAGCTTGGCTCTTGTAAACGGGAAAACTTAGGCAGGGGGGCCATATAGTCTCCCCAATCGGGATGGTGCTCAACAGTGGCGTAGCGTAGGGGGGGGGGGGCAAAGGGAGCACTCGTCCCGGGCGACACTTTGCTAGGGGCGGTAAATTCTGTAACACTACATTAAAATCTTTTTTTTTTTTTTTTTCTTTAAGACGGCGCTTTGCTAGGGATGGCGAATTTGTCTGAATTGCTTCAAAATCATATGCTTCTATGCTAGTTTATGTTACCGTGTTTATTTATAGGTGAAGTGTGTTTCTTGTTCAGGAATCTAAAGTTTTACTGAATAATAATTATATTATTTACTGAATTGCATAACACCTTTGTTGTGTTGATATTGTTTCTATTCTAATTTCTCTTTGTGTATTTTACAAACTACAGATATTTCGAATCAATATTAAAGTTTAGAATAGAAAAAAGTGGCTCGAGGAAGTGATTCTAGGCCTAGGAAGAGTATCAGATTGAAAATTTGCAGAAGCATGAGTTAGATGCAAACTGCAAAAAATTTCTTAAGCAAGAGCGAATGATTCTTTAAGGGTTTGTTTTCTGATATATTATCAGAACCCCGCAAAACGGAGGGAATGCAAAATATTATTTATGTGGAACCTTATCGAAGAAAAAAAAAACCTAACTAAATGAAGAGTAAACTTTAGGACGTGTTAAACGTTAATATGGAATGGGAAAAAGGGACACGGATAGACAAAGCGAAGTAAATCTTAAATAGCGTTTTCCAGCAGTAAAACCATAAAACTTTTACCGTGATCTTCGGTCTTCCTCAGCGTACAATGTGAAGAGTGACCTTAAGGCATCGAAATTCCCACCGTCTTCAGCAAATCAAAATCCATCAGAAGCCCAGAAATTCTTTTTTATGTTCGTATAATTTATTTCCTTTGATTTTCATCCCCTGTATTTAAAATTCAATTTTAAACGTAAAAAAAAAATGTTCAAAAAGCCATTTACAAATGAATTTAGAAGAGCTGAAGCACCCTAGGCTTTAATTATTCTTCAACACTGTTTTATATCATACATTGTTTATGAATCTGAATAATGCAATACAAATTTGTTAAACGCTACCTTTAATCCATTTTTCTCGAAAAAAGGAATTGTGGTATTATTATGGAGATTCAAAGTTCTGAAGACAATTACTTTTTATAGGGAGAACACCAAGGTTAATTTTTTTTTCATGCAAATAGTAAAATTAAAATGAAACTGTCGGTAGTTTAGGAATTAATATCAGTGAATTTTCCCTACAGGAAACTTTAAAATTATCTCATCAACTTTAATGTGTTATACTCATAGTTACGTATTTCAACTTTAATGTGTTTTACTCATAGTTACATATTACAACTGCTGATAATAAAAGTTTATTATTGTGTTCTTAAATAGAATTTTAGTATTATTTTTGAGCACTGCTTAGAGCAAAATTCAACGTTTCGTAAATGCATTTCTAAGTACATCAATTTGCATCAAACGATCTGAGCATTTGGAATGAAAAGGGAAAATAAATATTTAAGTTTTTATTCCTACACACTCAAATGTTGAATGAAATGAAAATATATCTCTTGATATCTAGATAGACTTTTTTTTTTGTTGAATAAAATGAAAAAAAAAAAATCTAAATCTAAATAAGATCTCTAATAAAATCTATCTGTAATTTATGTGCCGGCACCGTAAGTTGCATTAAAATTTACTATTTATGCTGTTTAGAGAATTAATTTATTATGTAATTAACAATTGCATTTTTACATTAATATGGATGTTAGGGTGAGTTTCAGTGTTAAGTACCTGTACGTAAACAAATTTAAAAATAAATTAAAATTTTAATAATTTTAAAATATTAGCTTCCCTACATCAAATTAAATATCCTGTTCCAAAGCAATGATCTATTCATTTTGGTTTAGTCACACACACACACACACATTCAAAAATCATTAAACAAATCTTTTCACATTTAAAACTATTATAAGAGCGAAAAAATACATTCAGTAAGCTCAGTCACCGCTAAACCAACCTCAATTGAACTTGAAACGAGATATTCTCACGAGGTGAAATTCCACCTACGACATGCTTATTTTTGTTCCAATTTTATGACAAAACTAAAATCGAAGAATAAATTCTACCACCACGCTTTTTTAACAAGTTCACATGCGTGCTAAACAAAATCTAATGAGCTAAAAGTCCAAAAATGCTAGAATGTATTAACAACAAAACGTAGTTCGAGCTCTTAAAACTTTCGGTTTTCTGTGCGATAAAATTTTCTGCAAATTCGTTTGGCGCAAAAAGCTTATCCGCCATTCTATATCACTTTTTGGTAGAACCTAGATCCTCAGGATTTGGATTTCAGAAGCTGAAAATTTGCATAAGTGTGTTTCAAATTCAAAGGCCTATACCTCTATAGAATTTCATTAAATTGGAGATGATCGAGTGGAGTGGAGAGCACTAGGTCACTTGAAATAGAATGAGTCTTAATGGACTGTGATAAAAGGTGTGAATTTCTGAAGTAATTATTATTATTATTTTTTTCAAACAAGGTTGAAAAAAAAAACATGTTTTGAAAGTACAGCTCTTTTTTGACAAAGGAAATTATTCAGGACTATTATTTTTTTTTTTACAGTAGACATGTATGAAAAAAATATGTAAGCTAAACTTTCATAATACACCTCATTTCTTTTTTCTTTGAAAAGATGCACAGCTTATGGATTCAGAAAAATACTGTAAATGTACTAAAATGCAAAGTTACTGAATCTTGTGATTGTAATACTATGTATGAATGCAATTAAAATTTTTTTAAAGATGAGATATTTGTTTTAATAAAATGGTTATTTATTTTGCCTTAACGTTTTTCTATTGTGTGAACTAAAATGTATTTGCCTCTTTCTAAAAAAACATTTTTTTCTCTTGGGCATCTAGTGCTTTTCTTTCTTTAAAAATAGCTTTTTCATCCATAATGAGTAATAAGAACTCTAGATTTTCATGCAATAAAGACTATTAGGATGAGTCTTATAATTTTTTCACGTTTTGGTAATTGCTAGTGCTGTAGCTAGTTGGTCGATTATTGATCTTAAAAATGACAAAGTTTACGTTCGACGAGCCCGACCGGTAAGCTACCGGTCAATCAACGAACGCAACAAAAGAGAAAAATATGATAATGGAAACTAAAATTGATATCATAAATGTTATTTTATTGGAAAATTTCTTTAAAAAAATTGTGCTACAAGAAAAAAAAAGTTCTATCAGTGTCTTGACACAGATAGTGCAGTAAGTCATAAATTACTTTCAGTGCTAAGAAAATTTATTTATTTGGTCGTCATTCCATTCTAGATTGCTAAGCCAAAAAATTATCTTTCGGGAAAAAAATCACGTTTGATAGGTTTGATACATTTCAAAATCTGTGATCAATCCCCAAGATTTTTAAGCGAAAGCAGTCCCAAAGATCTCTATTAAAAATCCAAGCTATGGCAGCCGTAGTTGTAACTATTAGTTGAAAAATTAAATGAAATTAAAAATTAATATGAGCAAGGAAATTAAACGTTCCTTTCCTACTTCTTATAGAATTAAAAACAAGCCAAGATAAATACTCCAATTGCAAAATTCCAAACATGAATTGTGCTTGCCTCACGAAAATTTGAATACCCTAATGCGAAGCAAACCGCAAATCTCAAAAAATTCCGAATTTTCTCCTGCGATTCCTCTCTAAGAATTTGCGTCACGCAAGAAAATCATCTCAAGACAACACCATTCAACAATTACGCAGTCTGCGGTTTGCGACTTCTCCCCTTTCCTCGCCCCTCCTGCAGCACCGCTAATTCTGCTTCTTTATTTGATTTCGAATGCGCGCGGTGTCGTTTTTCCCATTCCCCCAACCTCCATAGTTTCGCTTTTCAAACTTCAAAACAATCGGGGAAACTGGTCCCTCCAAGTTTGGTTCTGGATCGGTGTGCATTGCGCATGCTCTGTGGATCGCACCCGGGTCCTGGATACGTATCCGGATCGGTACCCCTCTGCGCATGCTCTGTGGATCGGATCCGTCTTGGATACGTATCCGGATCGGTACCCCTCTGCGCATGCTCCATGGACTCGGACTCGGAAGCGTCTGATCCAAGTGTCTGATCCAAGTGTCTGATCCAAGGTGTCTGATCCAGAGGTGTCTGATCCGGATCCGCGCGTACTGCGCATGCGCTATGGACCCGGATCCGGATCTGTTTCTCGGATACGTATCCGAGAAGTGATCGATCCGGATCGATCCGAATCCCCTTTCGGATCCGTTTTGCCCATCTCTAGTGGAAGGGCCGAAGAGTTGAAAAGGGGCTCAGCTCAACAATGGCGTTCTTGAAAATGACCGTCTCCGAACCAGGAGAAACTTGTTTCACAACACTGATGAATCACTCAAAAGGCTTCGCTGCACATTCAGTGCTAAGTCACTGCTATTAGCAGAACTAGTTCTTCAAAAGTACTGCACGGTACATTATTCCTAAGAAATTGATTTCATGTGTGTTTAGTGTAAAAAGTGCCAAATTAGCAAAATAAGAAGAAATGTTTCATTTTTTCCCTAGGATTGTAGGTAGTAATTTAAAGGTTCTAATGCGAATTTTACACTTCAATGATATAATCCTTAAAGTTTCTATATTAAAAAGAAAATTAGAGTATAATTATTACTTTACCTATTTTTTTTTTATGAATGCATAATTAGATTTTTAGTTTCATTGCATTGCGGTGTATTATTATGTATGTAGCATTATATTAAAACAAAGGGAATAGGTAAAATTATAATCTGCTAATATAAGTTTAATATTTATAACAATAACTTAATGTGAAATGTATTAGTTATTGCTGTTTAACCCTTCTCAAGCGTAAAATTTGCTTATAACCTTTCAAAACCTTATCTTACAGACCCGGAGGGGGAGGGGGAACATTCCTCTTTATCAGAGTACTATTTACACTAGAGACATATGAAATGAAACAATTTATTTGGAATAATGTACAATATAAATAATCTGCCAATTATAAAATGATGTTAAGAAATAAGTCTTCATACTAAAATGACCGTCAACTGATAAATAAAACGCTTTATCTTTACTAGAGAAAAATGAAGAGCGAATGTTTATTGCACTTATAGCTGTGTTTTTGGTATCATAAAAATTATTTATGTGAACATGAGTTTTTAAACGCCCCAAATTTGATATAAATGATGTTCTATTGTACTTTCAAACTTCTCATTTTGTAGTTACAATTTGATCTTGAGCATAAATTAAAAAAAAGATAAATAATAATATCAAATATAAATAATAATAAAGAAAAATAAATATCACATCGGCACTGAATCGCGCTCGGGACGTTTTCACGCTTCATTAATAAATTAACTAGCTCAAGTTAAAAATTATAGATACGGATAATATAAAATGCTATGATTCAAGATATTCTATAGGGTCTGGTGGGGTAAAGTGGTCATAAAATCGTAGGTTTTCAACTTAGGTGAATAATAAATACAATAAATTCTTTAAACACTTAAACTTTTTTTGTTTTTATTTTACATTGCATTATTAAAGAACACGGTACATTGAGTTTTAGGAAAATAAATATTGATTTAAGTAGCATTATAACACTTTCTTTTCCCCTTGTATTTATGACCACTTTACCCCATGGGGTGGGGTAAAGTGGTCATAGCATGGGGTAAAGTGGTCATAGTTAAAAATAGATGCAAAACCATTATAAACAACCCTAATATTTGTATATTTCGCTTATTTTTATAGTTACAAGTTTATGCACAAGCATATGTGAGTATACACGAGTATATACGTGTCGTGTAAACATTAGTAAACACGTTCATATATGAGTAGATACATGTATGCATCACATACCTGCATGCACATGCCTACTCAAGCATATACGTGTATAGAAGCATGTATACGTGATTAGCTACAGGAGTGTATGCGTGTATACACGAGTATATACGTGTCACGTGTATGTACGGGTATATATGTGTAAACGAACATCATATGAGTGTATGCACTTGTATCTTGAGTATATACGTGCATACATGAGTATATACGTGTACAGTTGACGTATACACGCATATATAAGTGTACATACAAATATACGGTTATACACGAGTTAATTCGTGGATACATCCAGTGTATGTTTGGGGGGTACGTGTCTACTCACATTGTGAAGCCCGCGTATACGTATGTATACGTGCAAACATGGTTATATACCTGTACAGACGTATATACGTACATTTACGTGTATACACAAGTACATGTATGTATACACGAGTATACAAGCTTATATACATGTGTGCCTACAGAGTGAAAACAAGCTCTTGTGCAAAAATCTAAGGGGTGTGTGAGGGGAGGATAAGAAGCAAAGAATTATAAGGAACTTACGGTCGCTGACGCGCTACATGCACACAATGCCAGAAACTGATGGATGCAAAACAAATCACCAATTTGTGACACAAAGATGATTTTGCCCAAGATTTTAGTTTTAAAGAAATATTTAGAGCAGTTGCTAAAAGTTACGGCCTGTAGCTCTAATACAAACATCGCAACAAAGGCGCATCGGCTGATGAAAGTTTTTCAAAAGTCTCGTTATTGTAACAGAGCGTGCTTTGTGATTATGACGCACATATATCACAGCTGCAGGCCGCAAATTTCATCAAGCGCTTAAAAATTTTCTTGAAACTTAAAATGTTGTGTAAAATTGTCTTTGTGTAATACATTTTTGCCCAGTTTTGCATCCATCAGTTTCTGGCTTTGCGTGCATGTAGCGCGTCAGTATTGTGTTTGTTTCCTTATGTGATTCTTACTTCTTATCTTCCCCTCTAACACCTTTTAATAATTTGCTTAAAAGTTTAAAATCAACCTGTATACTTGTATATCATATGCTTGTATGTAAGGGTCTACTCGAGTACGTACGCGTATATGAGTGTCTACCTGAGTATATAAGTGTTTATATATATAAACGAGTATATACGTCATTGTCGAATGTATATCTGTATAGATTAAAAATACTTGCAGATACCCATATATGTATTTATTGGTGCATTTATGTGAATACGTCTATTATACGTGCCTACACGAGTATATGCGTATACTTACGCATATACTCGTATATTTAACACCATTTACTGAAAAAACAATACATATTAAGTGAAATTAATATTTAATTTATATCTGTCTTATACTTAATGATTAAGTGACATTAGAAGAACAATACTTGTTAAGCCTAATATTATGACCACTTTACCCCATCTTACTAAAATTATTCTAAAAAATTATCTAAAATAGATTCAGCTAACTGCTAATGAGTAAGAGTTCTTGAGACATGTAGGAAGCTTCCTATGCAGTCAATCTGTTCATAATTCTAACAAACAAAATTTCCCAAGGAAGTTAAAAGAGTTCTTTAGATTTAAAAACTTTTCATATTGACAGAAAATATTCTTTTTTACCGAATAACATTTTGAAAGTTGTAAAATTTTGTACTCAAAATGTAGTTTCTAACTACCCTACTCTATAATAAAATTTTCACATTCATTCGAACATTTATTTCCAAGCTATAGCCATTTATTTGACGACTGACCACTTTACCCCATTGACCACTTTCCCCCACCAGACCCTAATTATTTTAATAGATTGTGTAATAAACCAAAACCTACTTCGAGTACAATAATTCACATGCCAGGTTCAATATAAAGACAGTGTACAATTTGGTTTGTTTAATACAGTAAAGCAGTCTTTTCAAATTTTCCGGGCGGGGGGGGGGGATGCGGAGGTATTTTCTCAGTGAGTATTATATCGAAAAAACAACAATAACCTCACCCATGTATCTGTTATTACATAAATTTCTCTAATGCCCAGGGGGGGGGAGGATTGGTTCTTATCCCCTCATGAACGCCCGACCCCTTGATGACCGGCCAGCAGCAAAGTAGGATTACGCAAATGTATGCATGACTTTGGCTTCACATGATTATCTCCTCGTATTGCATGTTCACTTATTTTGATCCTAGAACATGTGTAAACAGAATTTGTTTTTTTTAGTGTGCAAAAATACGTTCGTATAATTAATTAAGATAAGTACAACAGTGTTATTGTTTTCCCACTTATGAATCCTCTCGTCGTTGGTGATGGGGAAGGGGGGGGGGGGGGTTGGGAGGAATAGGACAGCTGCATTTATACCAAAAGTAAAATATTTCTAGCTTGTCCAGTAGATGTAGCAGACAAAAATCAAGCAAGATACTAAAGCTGCTGCATCATCTACTATAGGATCTTAGAAAGAATGTTTCTCATTTTTCTTCGGCTTAAATGCAGCTGTCCTATTAATCTTTTATAAAGTTGCCATTTCACATAAATCATAATCTTTTACACCTTAAGATGACAAAACACGGCATTAAAAATTTCAATGTTCATTCAATCAAGTTCCGCACCTAATTTTTTTTACTCACTTTTTAATATTTAACTTTTTTAATGTTTCACAACTACGAGGTTGTCCAATATATTTTCGAAAATTTAATTATTATATTCAGAAAGTGACAATTATCGAAAATCGGTAACTATTTAGTGCTTTTAAACGAATTTTAACCCTGCCTTCCCAGGGCCGGATCAAGGAGTCAGAGGCCCTTAGGCATTAGAAGTGATGGGGGCCTCTAGAGCCATCGCGAAGTCAGAAAACAGGGGCGGGGATCTGTAGCGTCTAAATTTTTCACACCCAACGCGCAAGCACATATTTTTATTGAATACAAACAAGGAAGGAGCACCCCCCCCCCTTTTTTTTTTTTTTTTTTTTTAAGATTTTTTTTTTTTTTTTGTATTTGCAACTTTGGTATTTCTCCGGGCCCTTAGGTTACTGCCTACATTGCCTGTTTGGTAATCCGGCACTGTGCCTTCCAAGAATACTACCGACTTATATCGTATGCGCATTGCGTTAACCCTTGATCTTTCGTCAAGAAAGAAACAAGATGCAGGGGCCCAGATGAGAAGTTACTGTGACCTCCCAAAATATTTCCTTATTCGGTAAATTTTGTCTGACGATACGGTCAAATTTAGAGTTCTAATCGGCAAAATTGTCATCATTCGGCGAAATTTGGAGTTCTATTCGGCAAAACTATCATTATTTGGCAAAATTCGGAGTTCCATTCGGCAAATTGAGAATTTCAGCTCTCCCAAAAATTTAAGTTCGGGGGCGCCCCTGACAAGACGATTTTTAAATTTAAAATTTATAACTAAATGTGAGGGTGCAAAGCAAGCAACAGCAGGCGAGCGATTGGAAGCCATTTTGTTCCGGTGAAACCGATCGATGTGGCAACTTCAATCTTTTCATTCGATCAAGATGAGCAGAAATAGGCAGGACAAAGAAAAAGCCGCTTCAAAAACAGTGAAAGGTCGCTCGGTCAATGTATTTAATTAATTTATTGCAAGTCAGTCAAAACAACAGGATGATTTCCAAGAAAATTGTACCTCATTTTTCCCAAGGTCAAAGATAAAGATTAAATCAATATTTTTCACAACCAATGGTTTTCAGAGATGAAAATAAAGAACTTTGTGTTAAGAGCAGTGCCGGATCTAGGGGGGAAGCATGCCGGGGCCCTTGCCCCAGGGCACACGGTCTGATTAACGCACGTTCCTGCTGGTCCATGGACCTGGGCACTACAATTTTAGAAGCACCAAAATAAAGCAAATGTCTTTCTTTCTTTTTTTTTTTTCTTTTTTTGAAAATACTACATTAAAACGTGCGACATTTTTTTTTTCTTTTTTTTTGTGACAGGGGCACCAAATTCTACCAGGACCTGGTCATTTCCTTGGCTTGATCATCCGGGAGGCAAATTCTGGACGGCAGCATATTCCCCCTATTTCTGTTTTTTTTTTTTTCCCTCGTAAAAACTCGATAGAAAATCATGAAGGAAGATGGGCGGCAATTTCAAGATTTGTCACGACTCAGAAAAAATTGTTAACCGCTGCTACCGCGGGAGAAAGGGTTCAGGGGGCAATTTGGCTACTCTTTTAGATCACCTTTGTGTGTTATTTTGCAAAAAAGGAAAAGTTAGGTTCGAATCCCACTGCTTGCAGCTCGTTCTTTTTCAGCGCCATTAGCCACAGATTTCTCGATTTTTCTACCGTAAAATTTTACAGTAACATAGGATTTTACGGCAAAATTTCGGGAAGGTTTTTTTTTAACTGTGTTGGGATTTTTGGTATAGTCTCTAAAAATAAATTTAAAGATCACTTGAGCAATAGAGAATGAAGTTTGAGAATTTATGATTTTATTAAAGCCAAGGACGTATGCAGACTACCACTGGGGGGGGGGGGGGTGAGTGGGTCATGCTGAATGACCCCCTTTCCCCCGAACGAACCTACGGTTTTGGGTACAAGAGCTTTCTGAAGCTGCTTGAGTGTCAATAAAAAGCACTAAATCGGTCAGGAATAGGGAACCTGATGGGGCATAAGCGTTACAAATTTATTTCATGAGCCATGAAACGAAATACTATATTTCAAATAATCACTTTCAAAACCAATTAATGAATTGAAATGACGACTAAAATCGCTTACATTTTATTCATAGAGTGTTTGAACACAATGTAGACGGATACTATTGTCGACGGTTTTGGGAGGATCATGACCCCCATGACCCTCCCCTTTGTACCTGCCCCTGATTAAAGCGGATCCGTTGAAATGAATACGTACTGTGTTTCCAGCAAATATTGGAACGAAAGGGTACTCGGTTTTCAAATACTAGTCACTTTTGGTTTTCTAAAAATTATGTCATTACGCGCGTTCGTTTACGCGCGTTCATTTTAAATAGAATAATTTATTATTATTCTATTTAAAACGAAGCAATGACGATTTCTTTTTGTTAACACGTTGTTCGAATAAGCCTGGAAATCATGAATGATGCGACTAAGCATCTTCTAGTACCAATCATTATTCCACAACCAATTTACTCAAAAAATAAATTTGAGTAAAAAAAAATTAATTTTGTTTCCCCTTTAACTTTACCAGGGCCGACGAGAGGCCATGTCAGCCTAGTCGGAAACTAGGGGCCCGGCTTGTCGAAGTAGCATAAATTTTAAAAGTTTTATGAGGGGAGGGGATCCTGGTGATCCCAACTGACATGGGGCCCGTCTTGGTTCTCGGCGGCCCTGATAACCACGTACTCCCCTTCAAAAAAAAAAAAAAAAAAGTCTCCATCTTTGAACTGGAATGCTCGACAGTGCTGGGAATTTAATTACTGCCTGAAACACACTTCCCATATTTTTCTCTTTTTTCTAACTCATACAGACCCGTCATTTAGCTTTTTTGCACGGAGGGGGGGGGGGCAAAGGTTATTCACTAAAAGCAAATTTCATTGGGAAAATTCTTAAAACCACACCCAAGTTTACGTGAAATCATTAATTTTTCACAGCGGGGGGCAATTGACCCCCTTGACGGCCCCCGCTTTAAGTGACGCGCCTGCCCTGCCCCCACAAAACTATCATTGCATCGTATGTATTCGAGCGACCGTTTTCATAAATTCCCGCAGAAAAAAATACGAGCCATTTTGTACATTTACATCAAGAGGAAGGTTCCCCAAATTTGGTAATCCCCATCATAATCGCTCATCTGAACACATTTTAGTAACGGCAACTTTCAATAGATGGCGCTACGATACTTTCAAATCCTCAATACAGGAAGCAATGTCGGGGAAAAGCGAAGTACGTGACAGAAAAACTAAGTAGTAATGAAGTCTCATTTGACGTCATGTCGCGTTCCGCAAGCTAGGCTGGCGGTTTCCCAACTCATACAACTGTATTTTCGCCTTCCCAAGGCGAACACCAAAAGAAGGAAATATACCAGTACACCTTTCAACTCGCGTAGCATTCCCTTATACTCGCCACTCATCAGATTCCGACGATACAACATCAGAATAACATAATTTCATAAAAGTTAGCGTTTGAAAATATGATGGATAATTCGTAAAACCCTTAGATTTAACACTACACCTTTTTGAAAATAAATACTGGTGTTTCAACTGAATTATTCCGAAAAATTTGAAATAAAAATAATTCACAGCGCAGTGACGAATACAGCTGCCCCATTTCGAGATAAATCAATTTCAGTTTATTCCCATTTCTTGTATTGATATATATTTAGAACTGCCCCATGGGAGGTCACTGTGACCTCCTCAAAAATTTCATTTTCCGTCAAATTTTGTCTTACGATTCGGCGTATTTGAAGAAAATTTTACTTTTGGTGCGTAATGTATCCTTATTATATTTGGGCATATGTGAATGCTTATCTTTCAATCATTCGGTACAATTCGTAGTTTCATATGGTAAATTCAGAAATTCCCCCCTCTCAAAAATTCATATTCGGACCGCCCCTGTATATAATGTTGCCTTTAAATGGTCACTTTTTATTTAAAAGAGTTATTTTAATCTCAGTTCTATACTATTAAATTTTCGTTGTCAAAAAGTGTTGAGTAACTATATCAATAGAGTGATAGATCGATAGCTACACTAATACAGAATAGACATTATGCATCTGGGGGTGTCCTTGTAAGAAAGATTATCTATTATTTTCGAGTGAAGCAGTTACATAACTAAAACCTATAGCTTCTGTTTATGCTATACTGCCGTGCTAAGCACAAAAGTGGTATCTACACTTTTTGTCAAAATTGAGTTATTGTTACGAGGTGGTTCTTTATAACATGTTTTACCTATATGCAATGTTTTATTGTCATTTGTGAATGGGAACTATTTTTTAAAAAATTCTAAAAAAGTGGAATCTGAATCAAATACATGGAGGCGTAAAACTTTAAATAGCAGTTTCTCGGTTTGAGCTCAGTTGCAGATACGACTTTTGCGCTTAGCACGGCAGTAATAGTTTTGTTTATGCGTACTAATAACGGGTTCTCTCCACGGTATTAGAAACATCGTGTTTCTAAATGTGTAACACTAATAAGTGCCTACAGGCAAAATATATGATCGGAAACTCGCATTCGTTGCTGATTTTTTTTCCCCTTTATGTCTAAATCAAAACTTGGAAAATCGTAACAACACCTGTCACAATGAGTTTTAAAGCAATATTGTAATTAATTGGGCACCCTGAGTGTCAAGCTAACTTTAAACAAGGTTTAAAATCAGTTTCAGATTAAAATATAATTGTTTTTTGAATTTTGGATAGCTAATCAATACTTGAAGAGTGTTTCTTTCTCTTATGCTAATAGAAGCAACAACACTATTAAAATAAGCGTGGGGTAGTTCAAAGTAGAGAAAACGTGGCCCGTAGTTTCCCTGAATAACTGTAGTTAAAAATAAAGGATCAAAGCTATCCTGAGTAACCGTAAATCATTATAAAGTTATTGAAATCGCCTCGAATCTGCTGAAATTCCCCGCACTACGACCTTCTGCGTGGGTCTTCAAGCAATATGTGCGTCACAAGTTAAATTCCCACAAAAAAAAAAAAAAAAAAAAAAAAAAAAAAAAAAAAAAAAAAAAAAAAAAAAAACGAGCTCTTTTACCCTTTTACAGAGGCTAACTACTGCTTGAATGGTGGGCGTTGAGACTACGCAGAACAGCACCGCTGTCCATCATCAAAACGACTGAATCGATAGCTGCTCAGCAGTGTCATCTGTGTGCTCATTATCCATATCTTTCGTCGCTTTTCTTCTTGCGACTCGACAGCTCCTAGTTCTTAGATACATCTCATCCACGTACTTAATAAATACCATGATGTGACAGAGGAAAGATTTAAACACGGTCTGCAACGTGTTTTTCCGACGAGACAAAATAGACGTGAAATTGTTTTCGTTTTGAAGGAGGTCTCAAAAACCAAATGTTTTTCTTTCTTTTTTCGTGTAGAAAGAGGGGTGATCCATAAATTCTTCAAAGATTACTTAGTAAGGAGTGAGTTTGCACACATCGTACCGTGGGCGGCAAAGCGCAGTATCTCTAGAAATGAGTTTGAGATTTGGAGAAGCGTGTTTTGGATTCCCTGCAACAGGAAAATTTTGGAATTCAACCCTTTTTCGCGCTTTATTTTCAGCGAAAACCAAATATGCAAGCCTGTACAATAAAACTTAAGTGCAGATGACAAAAAAACAAAGAGAAATGAAAAATTCAGTTATTGCACTTTAGTTTCCCATGGCAGTATGAATGTGTGTTTGTGTATGGAATACCAAAGTAATCCCTTTTGAAAGAAAATTGGAGGAGGGTTCCAGCACCATTTTTATTAAAAAAACAGAAGAATGACATGCAGACAAAGATGAAGGGACTTCTCAAACCTAATCCTTTCCATTTATGACAAAGACATTCTAAAGCTCTTTGTTGGAATTTACCAATTTTAATGATTGGAATTTATTTTTTATTCGTCATTCCCTCACTAGTGAGGGAATTATTGTCAAACAAAGAAGTAATTTTTGATCATTGAGTTTTCATGCATTGTTTTATATTATTTACCTGTAAAAACAGATGTGAGGGAATGACGGATACAAAAAACTCTGGTTTTATGGTTTCATATAGATTCCAAGAACTCATTTACAGCAACTTAAAGACGCAAATTTGCTGCAATATTTTTCTTGGTTGCCACATGTAAATTACTAGATATTTTGCTTTAAAAAAATATTTCTTAGTGATTCTGGGTAGGAAATTGACTGCTGTGAGGGAATGACACAACCCGCTGGGGACAAGCTTAAAAATATTTGCGGTAACAAATTTTTAATGAAAATTTTATTTTTAATGATTTTTTTTTACTTAAAATTATTCAATGCTTTGAAATAAAAAACACAAAATGTGAACTTATTGTTTGTTTGCTCAGAAATAATTTTTGTTTAAAAGAAAAAAAAAACTAGTAGTAGAAGAGACAAGTGAGGGAATGACATTTTTGGAAACTTAAAATTTACACTAAACATATTTAAGATAGAATATAGAAATTGTACTTCAATTACCTTGTTAAGCTCTATTCTGAAAAGTATTTAAACCCCTGAAAATATGTATGAGTCATAACAAATTCGTAAATTTTATGAAAATATTAAATATAATTCAATTACATGAAAATGGCCATTTCTGTGAGAATGGCCCTTTAAAGTGATTCACCAATTCCGTTTCGAGGGGAAGGAGAGGTTTCGGAATATCCCCCCCCCCTTCCATCCCCTTACTCGGAAAGTTTCGTTTTTCACTTTCGAAAAGGAATGAAACTAACCATATCCTTCCTTTCACTGAAATTTAACCGCATTACCCTCCGATTTTTTTTTTTTTTTTTTTTTTTTGAGCAATTACATTGCTTATTGTTCTCACTTGACTGTTTTTGGCGTTCCTATGATTTTATTTTCTCCCCTCCTCTCTCTGCAGCACCACCGTCGACCCGGTTGCTTCTCTATCCTACACGCATACATACACACACCTACACACACATAACCACACACAGAGCCTGATTACCGCTGGGGCATGTGGGGCACAGGCCCCTCCTCTTAGATTTCAGGGGGGCCTAAAATCCCCTTAATTTATCATGTTAATTAAAAATAAATAATGATTTCACTCAGAATCTAGAGTACAATGATATCATTGATAGTTTTGCAAATGCCAAAACAAGGGAAAAATCTATTTGTTGATAAAAATTCGCCTTAAAAGTGTGATCTCTTTGCAAATCAGAAAACCACTCCAAATTTAGTCTGTACTTACTATTAAAAGTTATATGATAGATCATTTTGGTATTTACGGTTTACTGCAACGGGCAAAGTTTAACCACATTTACATATTTATCGTAAACTACTAAATCTCTTCTACTTTTTAAATGTATATATTACAGTGATATGAGGTACCACCAAATTTAGTACGGTTGTGTAAAAACGCAAGTATCGAAATATTTTATTGCTTCAACATATAAAAAAAAAGCTGGAATGGGGGGAGGGAGGGGCGGCACAAAATGAATTTCCTGAAATAGAAATGTGCCCCATGTCTAGTGTCAGGATGATCAGGCTCTGACCACACACTCATGCCTTCACACATACACAAACACACATACCAACACACTCATGCCTGCACACAGACACAAACACACATACCTACACACACGCCTAAATACACACATATGCACACAAACACACCTACACACACGCCTACATACACACATATGCACACACAGATACATACACACATGTGCACACACACATACACTCGTGACGGCGAAAAACATAATTTGAATTCAAGATGTCAAAATTCAATTTTTTTTTGGCTACGCCACTGAGATTGGCAAAGACTTGAGTAATGTAAATACAAAAGCAAAAGAAGAAAGAAAATTGTCTCGAAAAAGCGAGTGCATTTCCGAGGTCAAATATGAGCTATTCAGCTCCACCCGGCCTTCTGGCGCATGTATTCATCATTGGGGGAAAACCTGCTGCAAGCGATCAACATTGCACTCCGCATTGCGATTTTCTAACCCCACAGTCCTCGCGCTATGATGAGATTTTCTAAGCGAGTTTATATGACATTTAACTTAGGGAAGGGATGTCCTCGAGTTGTTGGGGGGGGGGGGGGGGGCACGTCGCTACACTATTTAAATGCTTAAATGTTGTTTTCAGGGACTTTTTTTCGTTTTTGAGGGGGTTTCACGTTCTTGAAGGGGCTTTAGGGAGTTTGGGGGTACCCCTGCTTGAGGGATGCACTAGTACCAGCATTATCATGCGGAGAGGGTTTTGAGTATATTTGGTTATATTGGCTAATTATTAATCATATGAATAAATTTTAGGGATTTAATTAAGATCAATGTTTTTTTTAAATTTTTATTTAGTTATTTAATTTTTGTCATAAATTTTGACTTTTAAGTTTCAACTTCAGAAAGTCATACGGCTAAAATGTGACACTCACCATATAAAATCTCTACAAATAAAAAATAAGTGGTTTAAATTCATTTTACTAAAATGTTAAAGAACTGCTTTAAGTACCCTTTACTAGCTCCCCAAACGTTTCCGAAGCCGTGGCACCGAATAATTTGAATTGTCTTGCATACTAGTCATTATAATATGACATTAAATAAGTAATTGTATGCTAGAGCGATTTTGAAAGAAAATAAAAGTAATAATTAGTATTAGTGTATAGAATAAGACATAAAAATAAAGGTTCTTATTCCTGTTTAAAGTTCACGAAAATATTTGAGTTGTAACCATCACTTTTTTTGTTTTCTTAGGAGTGCAATATGCCTATTAGCACCCTTCGTCCTTCACCGCTGAAGGTAAGCAAAAGATATTTTTTTACCCCGAGTGTTTTAATTAACTTATGTATTAAATTAAATTTCAAATTCGAGTTCAAGAAAATAAAATGCAAAATATTATTCATTAAATTATTAGCTTATTAGTTTTATACTAACGTTAATTCAAAGGAAAAATTCACATTTAATGACGAATATACGCGCAGCACTATACAATGTGAAGACATTGATCCAACCAAAAATAAAACCATGAGAACAGAATTCCAATCAGCTTTGTTGCTGTAGTGCATTCAGGGAGAATTAATAGCGGATGTAAACAATGAGGGTCGCTGTTTGGTGCCAACATTTGCCACTTTCATGAATTGCTCATTGGATTGGCGATTCTTCTCAGGAACATTTCGCTTATCTGATTGGCGCTGTTTTCGCCATCCCATCGCCAATCAGACAAGGGTGTCGCCAAGTGTCACGTTGCTTTGTTTACTCCCACTATCTGTTCCACCTGAATTCATTTTTTTTTTTTAAATATAATTTTGGCATGAAGGGATTTCACATGGTAAGTATTTTGATATCGCCGTGAAGCCTTCCTTTAATATTTCCTGTGGAACTGCTTTTTATAGAAGAAACAATTTTTATCTAAAGAAAATTTGCCAATGTTGATATTCCTAGCGAATACAGCGTCGAAAGATGTCGAAACTCTCATACAAATAAAGGATGTACAAACGTCTGAGGAAGGCAACTAGAAAGTTACCCAGCGGATCGTATCTCGATCAACTAAGCAGAAGACCCGCCAAGCTTAAATAAAATCACTAGTGTAATTAATGTGCATTATAAAAGGATACACAGGGGAAAAAATATTCGAGTTACTTGACCAGAACAAGTTGAAGGACATCACGCAAGGCTGTAGTGCCATAACAAAAGGAAATGAATACCTTTGTAAGACAATAAAAGTTGGAAAATATATTTTCTCTTTGATTGATGATAAAAAAGCTCTGAAGAAGATAAAAACATTCACCAGAGAACATAATGTACCTAATTTCCGCAGAAAACTATGCACATAAAGTTGCTATCATACG
The DNA here is from genome assembly GCF_026930045.1 of Uloborus diversus. Classification (NCBI taxonomy): domain Eukaryota; kingdom Metazoa; phylum Arthropoda; class Arachnida; order Araneae; family Uloboridae; genus Uloborus; species Uloborus diversus. The sequence continues at coordinate 172,470,328 of NC_072733.1, forward strand.
TCAGAGAGAAAGTTATCAGAATTAATTTCAAGTAATTGAATGTTCGGATGCACAAACATTGCTTTTAAATTGATTTTACTGTATGAAAAAAAAATCAGTAAAAAGCCATAGACTAAAATAGCGTTTACTTACATTTATCCGAGCAGTAATTCGAGGGTACCCCCCCCCCTCCCACACCAAGAGCAAGGGTGTTCCCCTGTAAATACCACGGAGATCCCTCTTGAGCAAACGCCCTTTTCCAAAAGAGAAGAGTATCCCCTAAAAATTGCAACGGCCCCAGTTTGCTCCATAATCCCCCCCCTCCCAACTGAGCACTCCTGAATAATTAGATTTCAAATTAAAATACTTATAAAAAGTACTATTATATATAGGTACATAATGTGCTAACGTATTTCCAGAATTCAACTAAAAGACGGTTCCTCGCCCAAGTAACCTATCCGTATGATCGGAACATATGAAACCAAAAAGAAAACAAAAATCCGATAGCGTTAAAAAATTTTTACTCGGAGTAGCACAAAGCAATTTCAAAGAAAGGAAAATCAGCTGATTGCGTTGTAAAGAAAGAGTAACGTACCAATATTGTAAATAAACTGCGCCGTATTTTTCATTGATACTTCAGAGTTATTTTTTAGTTCATTTGTTGTCGAGCATGTCTCATGCTATTAACAATGACATTTTTTTTTACATAACCGTAAAGATTTCATCGTATATTTGTACTGGTATTGAAGAAATTCTATATTTTACCTCCCGTACTTACTCGAGTCATGTTCGACAAAAAAAAAGTCAGCACTTATAAAGCACTTTCACTACACTTTAGATTGAATGGAAATCCATTTTATTGCATATTATACATTTTACTCACTTGATTTTTTTTTTTCAGATTCCGTGTTCTCCTTAGAGTCTTAACATGATTATGTTTGCTTTTCTAGTACGGTGGTGTTTTTATTTTACCGAAAAACTTGTTTTCCCCAAAATTTTTTATATTTTTTATCTTAAACATAGATAGCATAAATGTATGATTTTATAGTTACACAACTATTTCCCCCCCCCCTTTTTTTTTAGAAATCTGTAAATAGTTTAGTTACATTTTGATTTTTAAACTGTTTTAGATGCCTTTTAGTTAATGAATAAACGCATCACCGAATGGCTAACTCGAACTTCCAAAATTCAAAAGTGATTTTTTTTTTTTTTTTTTTTGATACTTAGCATGTGGTGTTGAAGCATTGTAACTAAGTAAAAAAATATACGAAATTTAACTAATATTTTCTCTTTAAAAAAAAAACGCAAAAAGCAGAAGTACTGTAAAATTACTTTTTGTGGCTGTAAAACCTTAAAACTATTCTGCGTTAATGTTGTATTTTAAGTTATAACAGAAGCTATGAAACGCAAAAAAGTACATACTTTGATAGTAAAAAGAATGTGGGTTTCCATTTTCAGTTATTAATGAGCCTTTAAAAGCCAAAGTGTGACATGGTACCAGTTAAGTAATTATTTTGTATTGTGTGAAATTCAACTGCTCATATATGTATCAAAGTTAAGTTTTGTGTATCGGCTGATTCGCTTGAGCTTTATATACCTGAGGAAAATGCTATAGGAATATGTTGTTTACGTTTTATATCCCAGGTAGCACACTTCATTTCATAAGCGTTGTAAAATGGTTGTTAACGTTGTATCATCTACTTTAAAACGCTTATGAAACGTTTAAATGTTATAAATGTGTCATCTGGGATGTTCTTAAGTCACATGAGTTTGTTTGAGCTGGGAAATGGAAAAAGCCAGAGATGAAAACGGATGTTCAGAAAAGCTAATGTTCAGGAGAAAAGGGTAAAGGGTGGAAAATCCAAATCTAAAGTATTGAAAATGGAGTGGGTCTAACGACATGCTGAGTTCAAGTAATCAGAGTGATTAAAAGGTAAATTGCGAATATATTACAGGTCAAATAAAATATATGCAAATAACATTTGATTTTTATTTCATTCTGTGCGATGAAATTCACTTGGCCATTTACTGGCATAGTAACCTGACAGTCTCCTTTACTAGTTTTTAAATTTGGAATAAGGACTTAATCCTACGTAGCTAAGCCTGCCATTTGACGGGGGTCAATGTCCCCCTGCCTTGCAAAAACTAGCGTTTTTACAAAAAGTAGGCGTGGTTTTTGTTCTTTTCCGATTTGCATTGATATTAGACCTCTCCCCCCGCCCCGGGAAATTTCGGGGCCCGGTACAAAGATTCGCATGATGAACCTTCATCCAGTTTGCAAGCCACATACCTTCTATTTCAATCAAGAAAGAGTTTTGCCGAAAGTCAGTTGCTCATAAAATCAGGGTACGATTATGATACGGAGGGGCCTTAGGCCAAACACTTTTTCGGGACCCCTTTCAGTCAAACCTACCAGTTTCAACCTTTAGCTAAAGTAGTTGTAGCCATTTTGGGGCTCCTAAAAGCCGGGAGCCCTTGGCAAGGCTTATTTTGCCAATCCAGTGACCATATCCTGCATAAAATTTGGAAAAAATTCGTAAAGAAGTAATTTTGTTCTACGAATGCGAAGTCGAACTTTCCCTCGAAGCTTGTTATGAGCTTTTTCATACTAAGCGTAATTTCTTACGTCATTTTTTAAATTGATTAAAAATATTTTTATAATAATGTGTGCACATAAAAAATATAAACATTTTGAAGCGGCTTCGTTAAAAAATATAGAGTACTTAAAGGGATAACATTTGTTCATTTTTTTTTTTTTTTTTTTTGAAGTATAACTATATTTATTAGGAAAAGAAACTAGGTGGGGGCAAAAAGACTCTGAAATTGAAGAGGGAAAAGAACAGTAGAAGGGACATTATCTGGCATGCCTGAGGGCGGTATTACAGCAATTTCGCTCTGTTAACATGAGAATAGAAGTAAATATACGTAAGAAGTTTCTAAAAAGAAAATATGAATATCAACGAAGAGTTTGAAACCGTAAATCTCGGTATAGCTTAGACGAGTAAAATTTCTAACATTACTGTCAAAATGTCATTATGTTAGGGAAAAAACAGGTTAATATGAACGTAAGAAAGAAAATGAAATGATTTGACTAAATACTGACTTTCTTACACTCAACTGCAGCAATTCCATTTTTATCCTGAAGAACGAATAATAATTTTACATTTATCGCTCACTTAGTTTTCTCTTAAGCGATAGTACATTGTTGGAGCAGTAAACTGAAAATTGGGGTTAATTGCTAGATCAAGGTTTTATTTGTCAGTGCCACCAGCAAGTTTATTTTACTACTCTTAAGCAATTTAACTTGTAAAGCTTAGATTCAAAAACCTTTCTGTAGTAAATCGAATAAAAATTAAGTTTTTGGCTGTACATCTCCAAAGTATCAAAAATAACTTAAGAAAAAAAAATGGGGACAGCCATTTCTACATCACAAGGCCGAACTTCTAGGAAAGTAATTTTTAGATACCGTTAACCTAAAAGACTGCCATTTAAATTTTCTGTAACTACATAGATCTATTGGTTCAAATCTTCGATAAAATAAAGTTTTTTAAATGCATAAAATAAGTGAAGCTAAAATAAGCTTAACGACTTACTTATTAGTAGTCTCTTCTTTGGCAGCAGGCGCAGATCCGTTGACTGCGGTTTTTTTTCGATAGCTCTTGGTGTACGCCAGGTTTTTGCTGGGGTTGCAAACCCGAGACTTGCTGCGCAGGGTATTTTTGTGGTACGTGGTACTGTTGAGGCACGTTGAAGTGCTGCGAATGAGGTACGTGATATTGCTGCGACGACGGTACATGGAACTGCTGTTGGGGTGGTACATAGAACTGCTGCTGTGGTGGTACATGAAATTGCGGTTGAGGTACGTTGAAAGGCTGCTGTTGGGGAACGTGGAATTGCTGCTGTTGGGGTGCATGGATTTGTTGAGGCTGCGTCGATAGGCCTTGTTGGGGCGGGATGACTTGCTGCGGCTGTGGGCTTGAATGTTTTTGTGCCAATCTTTCCGATCTGGAAAGATAAAGTCACTTACCGAATTTCTGATGTTTCTAAATTAAGCCTCAATAAAGTTAAGTTATTTATCCCCTATTTAGTGATATTAATGTTTAAAATCAGATTCATAGGATAGTTGAACCACAATGAGATTTTAAAAGAAATATTTTCATGTTTTCAACTAAAATGCGTTAAAATATCAGCTCAGAAGTCACATTGTCATGGAAAATGCGCTAAATGAAAGGCAGTAAAACGTTTATAACTTACTTCAAAACATCTTTTGTATTATTCTGATCTAAGTTATTGATTGCTTTCGATTTTTTCCAAGACCTGAAATACACGATTTTTGTAATAAATTAAATAAATAGCACTTACCTTCACCCAATCTAGTGAAATACTATCTCGCGAGACCCAATTATTTAAAGTAAAATAAAACTTACTTTCAAGACTAGAACTGGAAATTAAAAAATAATAATCACAAATAGAACTAAAGAATCCTCCTCCCCCCTTTTTTTTGTCTAAATATTTTCACGAAACAAAATTACTTAAAATTTGAAACATGAAAATATTTTATCATAGAAATTTTACCAATAAGCTTTAAAGATAAATTGTATACAATACAATAAAAATTGAAATAAGTAGCATTTAACGAAATATAACACAGATGGCAAAAGAACTATAAAAATATTCTATATAATAAATATTCTATATAAAAATATTCTATATAATCTAATGAGAAACTTTAAAAGACAGACTTTTATGGACGATTTTTACTTCAGTATTTTACACAATCCGATGGTTTTTAGACAATACAAATAAACTTGTAATTCAAAGTTTAAATAATAGATTAGTTTACAATGAAAGTTTAACAATTAACCACTAGTTAATTGGTACTCAGAGCAAATTTTTTCAAAATTTTACTATTGATAAACTATTTTTCTCAACTCTGATCAACAATTTAAAATCAAAATTATTTACATTTCCTTGAATGCAGTTAATACACTCGAAAATGAGAGACCAAAAAGAAAGGGGAAACATTAATTTTAAAAAATTACGCGAGTTTTATCGAGTTTCTACCTGTTATTTACGGTAGGTTTTTTATGTGTATGAAATATTATTTGATAGTAAAATATGAATGGCTAACTGGAAAGGAAAATTTTGAAAATGAAAAATAACGTATTTTAAACTATTATTTACAATAAAAATCGAGGTAAAAAAAATCGAGTAAGTTCTCAGAATAAACTACTCCGTAATAGTTTCAAATCAAGGAAGCCTCGATGAGAGGTCACGGGCGGTGACCTCGTCAAAAAATTACCTTATTCGGCAAATTTTGATTCAGCTCCGAAAATTTGGACATAGTAAAAAAAAGCAATACATTTTTTTAATGATGTCTACAGTCTCTTTTCATTAGTTGTTTTGGCGAACATGCTCGCACTTGATTGTTTGGAAAAACAGAGTTTCATTCTGTAAATTGAATATTTCCACCTTCTCAAAAATTTACGTTCGAGTCACTACTGTCTCATATACAAAGTAAAATATAGACAAAAAGGTAGCCATATACGTATTTTTAATGCGGTCATTAAAATGGGGTACTATAATAAATATGACTTAATAATACGTAAAGTAATTAGATAATTAGTGCATTTTCAAGAGCCTTAATTATTTAATGATAAAAAAATGGTACTTCTATCCTGCTCAATAGTTTCTCTTTTCAGTATGAAGTATTGATTCAGGCTCGACGAGAGACCATGCCAGCCTAGTGGGAAACTAGGGACCTTTGTGCGGGCCGGCTCTAATTCGGAATAGTATAAATTTTATAAGTTTTATGGTGTAAAAGGCCCGTTGACCAAACTGACAAGGGGCTCGCCTTGACTTTCGGCTGCTCTATATTTATTACTTGCAGATATTTCGAGCTAAGTTGTGCAGTCAGCTTTTTTGAATTTTCCAACTTCTTAATGCAAAAGGGCTAATGTTTTTGCATTTTAGGTATTAAAAACTCTTTGCAGATGCATGTTTATAAGAATTCAGTACTTACGTCGAAGGAGCTGGCGCGGTTTGGCGAAAGTTACTGTCCCTCGACTTTGGCTGTGAGCTTGGCTGTGGCAATACTTCGATATCAGCTGAAAAACAAAATTGAAAAAATACACATAGTACTTAATAATCTGCACCTGCATTTTCTCTTTAAGATGTTTTTTTTTCTTCAGATTTTAATTCACTCATAGAAGCAATTACTTTTAAATCTTCTGAAACTGAGCGAATCACGCCTAACAAGAAATTAATAGTTTTTTTTTTCATTTCTTTTAACCGAAAAAGGAAAAGCAATCGCTGCAATACTCTGTTCTTGAAAGTTTACCAAAACAAAATCAGGCAGCGATTGAACGAAACCGTATGGCTTCAAAAAAAGGAATTCTACAAACGTTTTTACGAATTGATTCTCAATATTTTTGGTTTGAAGTGTTCTTTCGTTACGAACCAATCAGTATGCATACTCGATTTCAAATTAATTTACAAACTTAAAAGTCTAATCCGAAATTGTCGGAATATGAACAAAAAAAAATTACAATACTTGGCACAGTAATTACTCTAAATGTTCAAACAAAATACATTGCAAGGATTTTTAAAAAAAATGAAAGTACTAATCTTAAACCTTCTATTTCAATTAATTCCAAATAATTACACCCAACAAGATAAATTTTCAAAGCTTTTTTCTAAGAGCAGAAAATTTACTCAGGAGGATTAGTAGAAATAAAAAGTATCTGAAGGAGTCTTTTTTAGAAGACTAAAATTTTAAACAGAACAATGCACTGTAATAGCTAAAGAATTTAAGCTAATTGTTTTTTTTTTTTTCTTTTAAGAACTCAAATCGGCTTAAGGACTTTCAGTTTGTTAATAATTCAGGTGCATTCATTAAAAAATAAAACATTTTGAAACAACTTTAAAAAATGATGAGCAACGAGATCATGCTAGTAAAAAAAAAAATATAATATTAATTATAATTACTTCAGAGATTTACGAACTGCAAACTATTTAGTATTTTTATTTGTCACACAAAAGTATAACATTTTGTAAAAAAAATATTTCCCTTAATTATCTACTTACGTTTATCTTCTATTTTTCCATACGAAAAATCCTAGAAAAAATACAATAATATTTAATGATATAAGTAGGCATTCTAGTTTAATTTTTCAAAATTCAAACACTTTTTATGTAAGTACACGCCAGCATACACATTTGCTAAAATCCTAGTGATAACGTTTCATTTTAATATCTATTTGTTGATAATGGCTGTATTATAGAACATATAATAGTAAAATATTTAAAAGTGTAAAATGTTATCGGGAGAAAACCCTTTATTTTGTTCACGGGATTCAACGATTAGATATTCTGCTATTTATAGTCACGTTAACTCCAGACACAATTAAAACTTTCTAAAAATCTTTCAACATCCGAAAATCCCCCATCCCTGACATATTATTTACATATTATTATGAAATATTCAAAACTGTATAATGTTATCAGGAGGAAACTTCTGTTTTGTTCACGGGATTCAACGATAAGAGATCCTGCTATTTATAGTCACTTTAACTCCAGCCAACTATAATTAACCCATAGTGAACAACACAACATAAAATCCCGTCTCTCGTTTATCGGGAGATTCCATAAAAAAATATTCCAAGCGGATATCAGTTTCCGCAAATGTCAACGTAATAGCTCGAGTTTCAGTAGGAGCTGGAACATTAAACCGAAAGTTTCTCTCGAAACAACTCCGCTACGGAAAGTCGTAACAACAACAACTGAAAATCTACTATTTTTAGGGTTTACAACAGTATTGAATTGGGACGATTAATATCTTGAAAATTTTACAATACGCACCTTAAAATTTAATTTGCATGCTAAAATTAGTGAGTTCTACCGGGTATAGATGACGAATGGCGTGTGTATAAGTTCTCATATGTGCTTATAAGATCTCAAATAAGACTAATGAAAAATAACTGGAGATGGAGGGCTTAAACCTCAGCTTGCTTCACTCACCAATACCCGTTTGGCGCCTACGGTGGGCGGCAATTGATGATTTTAACAGGGTTGTCAACTACTCCGCAAAAATAGCGAAACTCCGCGGCTCCTCAAAGAAGTTATTTTTCCCAGCATATCCCGGTCGAACTTTTTCAAGCTTAATAGCAATTTTGCTATTTTATCATAACAAACATGTAAATATGAGAAATTAAAGATGCTTATGCTTAAAAATTGAAATAGTGTTTGAAGCTGTTTTATTAAATAAAAAAAATATTTTAATACTGCTTCTTAATTGGCGTATTAAACCTCAAAAATATTTTTAGATAAGTGGTTTTAGTTTATTTTATTGATTTACATACAAAATACCGGACTGCTCCGCAAAATTTTAATTTGCTCCTCAAAATCACCACAGCTGCTCCTCAAATTGCTTCTCCAAGGTTCGTAACCCTGTTTTAATGGTAATTTTTATCAATACCTATCTACGGGGGTTAGACAGGGGAGAATTGCTTCCCCTGGATGTACTGTATCGAACAGCACCAGTATTAACCTGGTAGACACCGCGGGAACAGGGTTACACACACATTTTATTTGATATATAAATAAGTCATTGATAATTCGCGGAAAGATTGATTATTTTTCGATGAAAAGGACTAACCCTTTTGAAAGTAGAAATACAGTAGATTATGGAGGAAAAGAAATCGCATTTTTCTACATAAGTAATTACAAGAGAACATTTTATACATTTTCGATACTGTGATTAGGTACAAAGATTACTTTTAAAATGAACATTTTTTCTTGTTTTGGCGATTTCTATCCATTGACAACACTTATTACGTATACCTTACATTTTTGTTATTTTATTACTTAGGTCAACACTTTCTTAATACCTTAAATATTAGCTTGAATGTGCATAGTTGTGAAATTGTAAAATGCAGTTCCCGAAGAAAACAAAATGCAGGAAAAAAATAATAAATAAATAATAAAGTGTGTACCACGTCGAAGCGATGTAAAAAAGCATCAGTGTATTAATTATCCATAATATAATGATAAAATTTTAAAGCTTGAAAAAAAGAAAAAAACAAGTTTCAAATAGATGAAGTAACAACTAACTGAATAGGAATGAATGGGAAGAGATTAGTGCTCTCCTGAAATTTAAAAATCGGCTTTTATCTAACTAGAGATTTTCGTTTTTTAACTTTACTTACACACACATATATATATGCATATATAGCTTATAAAAGATTTTAAGGTTTAAATAAAATGCGTTACGGTAGCACAAAAAATCAAAGGGAGAACAGAAAATTCAATTAATAAATGGAGCCAGTACTCATCAACAGTGCAAACTCCATCTATGGTTGATATTTCTGTTACTTTGTATATAATTAATAAATAAATAAATGAATATACATATATATAAAGAAAAAAAGGAGAAAAAGAAAGAAGGGGATGAACATTTCAAATTTTAATAACTTAACATTTATCTAAGTTTTAAAAAAAGAACTAAAATATTTGACGGCTATTTCTCTGTACCAAAGGTGATCCATATCCCCCATTAAATAAAAACATTTCCTAGTTTGAAACAACTTAAGAGAGGTTTCTAATAAGTATATTGGTTGAGATAAAAAGAAAAACCTTTTTGTGATACTGTCCTGTAATTTTGCAGATTTTAACATAGAGAAAACAAATTCATATTTCTTTTGATAGATGGCGCCACAAGTGTTCTTTTTTCCTTTTCTCCACTGCCGTAGCCTAACTGCATACGAAAAAAAACTGAAACTTACTAACCCATACTTCTACTTGTTACCACAAAGCAGTTATTTATTTCAACTTATAACCCAGTTTTTTCCCTTTTTCTTCTCTATAATTCAAAAGTCGGATATGCGAATTTTTGTTGAGATACAGTTGCATTTAAACAGCTCTTATTCATAAAATGTATAGCTTTTTACTTATTCACTCGCACTTGAATCCATACGTTGTTTTTATTTTGTAACTTGATGCTTCATTTTTAACATTGTGGACTCGTTATTTTGCAAAACTAAACCAAACCATTTTTTTTCTAGTAAAACCATTGAAACCCTTTTTTTAGATCCGTCGTTTTGGGGTGTCAAAAAGGGGGTAACTGCTCTCCTCTTGACTTTCAGAAATTAATGCATTGCATTAACATATGGGTAGGCGCGGTTTTGCTGTTTTTCGACATAATATGCATTGTGTATTTTCCCTTTGCCCCCCCCCCCGGAAAAAGTACGAAGTGACAGACCTTCCTTTTTCAAAACAAAACTTTGGGTTTTTTCGGAACTACTGCATAACACAGAGGTGCCCATCTGGGTGGCGGAGGATTTGGCGCAGACTGCGCCATTGCCATTTTTCATTTTTAGGGAAGGGGGTATTTTTTAAGGGATTTTTTTATTTTTAGAGGGGTGGCTTGCTCTTGGGGGATCTTCGTGGTATTTGAGAATGGTGCGCATTTGCTCCGGGGGGGGGAGAGCACCCCTGACTTACAGCTAAACCCACGTGTTACCGTTTAGCAACATATCAAATGTAATATTTTAAAATACTATGAGGACAAATTGAAGCTCTGTTGTTACCAATAACATTCTTAATGAAGAAGCCATTAAATCAATTTTAATTTAATCAATAGCAGTTGAGCTGTAGGAAATTTATAAAAAAAAAAAAAAAAAAAAAAAAAACAGCATTCTCAAATGTTGGACATTTTCTTTTGTTGCATATGCTTGAGAAATATAGACTTCTTGTTTTCTTTGATAAATTAACCTTTAATATTTAAACCAGTGTCCGTGGGTTAATATTTAAACCTTTAATATTTAAACCCGCGCCTGCCCAGAGAGCCATTGATTGAACAATTTTAAGGGGAGCAAGCTGCTGTTACTAACATATAGTTTTAAAATACATAGGAAAAAAATCTGAGTCAAAAAATAAGATTCAGCAATGCTTCATCACTTCACTACGATATTAGTGTTTGAGAAAAATTGCACTCAAGTGGAAACCCATTGACATTTTATTAATTTCACTTAAGTGGTATTTTAATAAACATTTATTTTTTTGTAATTTTATATGAGTTGTTAAATGTAGTAAAAATAATTAATACTTATATTACAATATGAAAATAAATATGTTTTGGTACAATAAAAACTTCAAGATAGCAAATGTGGCGCAGATGGGGGGGGGGACGGAAACCACCGACTTAAACAGCAAGAAATTTTACAATATTTATCAATGTTTTTGGATTTTTAATGTTAATTTTTTTGTTTCTTCAGTTAAAACCCAATGCACTGTCAAATTGTTTTTAAACACAAACCATGCTTAAATTGAACTATGTTTCTCTTTAAAAGTATTTTCCCCATGAGTTGATGAAAAGTTAAAGTCAAAGAAAACAGATTTTTATTTACATATGTTTTTTTTTTTTAAATCCGGCACTTAAGGGTTGGTTTCAAAAGGTTTTTACTTTAGCGTCTTCTTTTATTGAAGAACACGCAAGTAGTTTAAATGGCACAATTTAAACTTTTATGCGTTCATCACTAGATCGTGTGAACAAAGAACCGATATTTTTCATTTACTTAAAAATTTTGTCCTTTTTGCGAAGATATCATTAAAATACAATCAAGATGCAGTTTTCCGCCTTAGCATTCAGAATCGCTTAAACAGGGCTCCACTTGCTCTTACAAGTAGAACTTTGACTGCTGAAGATTATGCAAGTATAGGGCTTTTTAGCCCTAAGTCAAGAGTATATTTAAATTTTTATGCGTTCATTACTAGATCATGTGCAGTAAAGCATCGATATTTTGAACTAATAGAAGAATATTATTCCCACTCTCTACAAAGTTATCATTAAAATACAATCAAGATGCAGTTTTCCGCCTTAGCTTTCAGAATAGCTTTGAACAGGGTCCTTATAAGTAAGGGAGTTGCTCTAGTAAAGAGGAAAGTTATACTTCTGAACAAATATATTTTTTCTCAAAAGGAAATAGAGAACTTTATTGTGGTTTAGTGACTCATAGCAAGTTTGAAGCAGCTGTCAGAAGACTCTTGAACAATATTTCCAATAACACACACCATTTTCTGATTTTAGGACCCTCTCGATGTTACGCCAATCTTTGAATATTCTGTTTATGTTACCGTAAAGTGTGAAATCCGTTATTTCATACAGCAACAGGGTATTTCATGAAATAACTAGACAAGTCAAATAAAACTATTGAATTCTACGATTTAACTGGGGTACTCTATATAATAATGACTACTTGATTGTTTTAAGTATAAAATATGGGACTCTTAAGTTCTTTGAACCGGTTCTAGATGCTTTTAGTCAGTTTTGAACCGTTTATTAACTATTTTGCAATGGCGTATGTGTGTACGCTTCATTCCGTTGCTTAGACGCAGAATTTAGATGGTGTATTTGTCACTCTTTTAGCAATAAAAAATAGTATCATCTGCTTTTTCTTATTATTTATCAGTTAATCATCCGCAACAGGCATAAAATGTATTTTTCGAGAGATTTTAGCTATTTATGATCAATTAATGTATAAAATAACTTTTAAAGTGTTTATTTTTCACTTTAACAGTCTAGCATTAGTAATTTCATAGAGTTGCAAGGTAAAGCATGAAATTTAAAATGATCTATTAAATATATACTCTAGTTGACTTTTCTAGTTATTTCATGAAATAACTGAATTTAGACGGTAACAAAATGCACATTTTAGCCGTGATTTGTTAACCGTGGTCGTAATAAGATAGTTGGACAGTAGATGTGTAGATATGTTACATTATTTTGCTCGCTTTAATTTTAACAAAAGTATAATTTCCATATAGTATTTTAATAATGTTTAGTATTGTTATTTATAAAAGACTTTTGTCGAATATCTTTCCATCCAAAATTTGATTTTTTGCATTTAAAAAGGTTTTTCCCAGCAACCTCAAACACGTGTCGGCCATTTCTTATTCCTTTCTAGGCGATTTTAACATGTTTTCATGATTTTATGTCGGTTAAATTTTTTATCTTTTGCTTCCATTAACTTTCGATATGAACACGCACACTAACTGCGATAGTTCGTAAATTTAATAATTTGCGCAATTTTCCTTTTGAAATGCACGTCGGAAGAAAAGCAAGTCTAGACACCGAAATTAACGTGGCGCAAAGTCGGCTTTAAACTCCCCTTTATTTCGAAAAAATAATACTTCATATCCTGTTTAGAGCAGTTTGGACATTTTCTCTCAAAGTAACGTATAGCCTCACGCATGTTATTTGTTTTTCATGGCGAAACGTATTCATGGAAATCTTTTTTACTGAATGGAGCATCCACGATAGGTTATTTTTGATTTCATGCAGTTGAAGGAAGAACTATTCTTTGGCTTTGAATATTTGTTTTTAAGGCTGTCCGTGAATGATATCACACTTTTTTTCTTTCAAAAAGTTTGACCGCCCTTTCCTCCTGTGCCGCCCCTCCCTCTTTTTTATCACATGTCACACTGTTTTTCATAAGCATATTGTTACAGAAAATGCGTGATGTCACACTCCCTTTTACCTCTTCCCTACCCTTTCTTACAAACTCTCAATTTTACGAACCTCTCTCCCCCTTCAAAGTGAGACATCATTTGAGGCAGTGAGAAGCAAAGGGATGTAAGTGGCAAAACTAAAAAAATGGAGATAACCAGTACACATGGTAGTTGAACCTCTCGTCTGTCTTGGGGCAAGAGATGGTACTAGTAGCCCTGATGGTTGCTGCTATACAGCATGATTTAGACAAAAAACTCAATAAAAGCCTACCTAGGATGTTATCTTTAAACGCACTTTACTCAAAACTTGAATATGTCCACTTACATCCCTTTGCTTCTCACTGTCTCATTTGTAGACGGTCTCTGTGAATTAAAACAGAATATAAAGTTTTTCTGTGTGTTGAGGATTCAACTGGGAGTGGTTGAGTGTAAAACACCGCTCCCCCTGAGCTCTCGAGTTAAAGACATTGCCAATCCTAGTATGTAAAAATCTATACTAGTAAGGACTTATGTACCAACCCATCCTTTAGTTAATTCCGGTTGCCGCATTGCCATATGTAGTCCAGTTTTTATGCAACTCGTATACGCATATTTGAGAAGTTTCAAGAGTAAGTGCAAATTTTTTTTTTGGTTTTCTTTTTTTTTTTCTTTTTTGCACTTTAACTAATGCGATACGGCTGAATATGTTCTTGACATTTATGGAATAATGTTATGTTTTAAAAATATGCGCTTGACCATCTACAGACATTTTTTAAACATATATGTTCGAACAATTCCTAATTTAAAATGAATCCTTTTCACTTTTGATCACTTTAGCTCTTTTTTCCCCACTCTTCCGAAGAGAAATCTAGGATCTCTGAATATTTCAGAGTTAAAAAAAGCTGATTTCTGTAAATGTCCCCACCCCCCACCCCCCAGTGTACTTGGTCCTCAAACGTGTTACTTCAATATTATGCGTAGTTTGTGTACAATAATATTCAAACGTAAATAAATATTAGCTATTATTCAATATTTCATTAGTTACTAAATTCTCTATTTAAAGTGAAACGTACCTTAGTTTAAATTATCACAGTATTTTTAACTATGACAAAGTACAATGTTCCATGACGTACTTTTACATTTTAACGATGAATTTTGTTTCGACAAGAGCTGTTACAACGGGTATTAAATGATTGAATGTGTGTGTGTGTATTCATTCGTATAGTTACTTATTTTTACTTGAGCAATTACTAAGCTTACTGATAAAGCAGCCCCCCCCCAAAGCAAGAGCCCCCTAAAAAGTGAAAAATACCCCTCAAAACACCACCCCCTAAAAATTTCAATGGTGCATTCTGCGTCATGCCTCCCCCCCCCCCCCTCCCAGGTGGTTACCTTTGGATAAAGGAAATCTTTAGACACTAACTTAGCAAGTTTGAACCGAAAAAACATTGCGATTTAATTCATCAGTCTTATCATTCAAAAAAGTAAATTTCCTGGTTTAATTCTCTTTTTCTACATTGGTTACTCTAGTAGTCATTTCAGAGGGGTTTTGATCTCCATCTTTATATCTGCTCTTTCAATTTCGTACATTTGATGCTTTAACCGGGATCTTGTCCTCCTACACGTATTTCCCGTTCTCAGTTTATTCTACACGACCTAAAGTCTACTCTAACGTGCTGTTATTCACCTGAAAGAATCGAATAATATTTACACTGACCTCTTTGGAATCGGCACGGAAGAAAGCAAACCCACTCTCCTCAGTCCTCGGAGTCTGGATGGCTGTAAGAGGGGGAGGCACGGCCTGTTGCATCTCCTGAAACAATAATTTAAGTTGAGTCAACTTGCAATTCTTTGCTTCTTTGCAACAACTTTCATAAACTTATTAATTCTCTCATATATAACGTTCAATCAATTTACTTGGATATTCACTCGAAACTCTTACCGGAAGAGTTACATTAACGTCAAGTAATAAGCACCAATTTTGCTTATAAAATTTGGAATTAAATTGCCACATTTTATAATTTCAAATACTTTTATTCCAACGCAACAATTTTACTGCAGTTGTACCAATCATTTACTTTAGTATCGCCAAAAATGTAGCTTAATCTACTTAGAGCCCATTGCGCCAATTCATTTCAGTTACTTTGAGCTCTTTGCAACAATTTATTTTAGTTATTTGGAACCCATTTCAACAATTTTAGTTACTCTGATCTCTTTGTATCAATTTACTTCAGTTATTTGGAGCCCATTATAACAATTATTTGAGTTACTCTGAGCTCTTTGCAACGATAAGTTTAGTTATTTGGAGACCATTGCATCAATTTTCGTTTTCAAATAGCAATATACTCTTAATATGCCATATGTATATTCTAATGCGTTTTTATTTCAAAAGTATTATGATTATTATGATTCATAGACACACACACACACACACACACATATATATATATATATATATATATATATATATATATATATATATATATATATATATATATATATATATATATATAATGTGTGTGTGTGTGTGTGTAAGAAAAAAAATAGCACGAAACATATAAAAGCAATACTGTATGGAGAAGCCATTTATAACACAAAACTCAAAAATAAAAAGGAATTTTCGACACTTTGCATTTCATTTCATCTATTCTGCCCAGCTTGCATTAAAAAATCGAAAAAAAGAAAAAGAAAACTAAAATGAGCAATCACAAAATTCGTTCATTTAAAGATTCACTGAAAATAACACTCAATTTTGTGGAAATTGAAACTATAATAAATACAGTTCATGTGAATTTATAATAACTTTTAGACTCAAGTGCACATTTTAATACATGATTTTCGGGGTAATAAAATGTTGGGCAAGATCACAAGTTAATTTTTGTTAATAAATATTAAATGATAAAATTTCAACACTTTGAGAACCCGTTAAGTCCATCAACACACATAAGAAATAATTAAAACTGCCGAAAACTTACAGTACTGAAATTCTGTTTACTGATTTTTGTCATTTGAGGTACTCTTGATCAGGGGAAGTGACCAAACTTGTACTTTAAATTTAAATGTAGTACAAGTGCTAAATACCTTTTAAAGCAACTTTTGATCAAAAATGTCTTTTGTCAATTATTCGTTGAAACATAGTACTCATAATTTCACTTAACTTTTAGAATTTATTTGTTCACATTGTAATTTCGTTTTTAACATCTACAATGGATAGTGAAAGAAAGGAAGACTAATTTTTTATGGGTGGACCAGAGTAGCCCTCTTCCTTCAAGTACTCGTTTATTAGACACCTTTGACTACCCCTGCTCCGTTGGCCTGGCAGCGTTCATGCAGAACCGCCGTCTTAAATACATTGTCTGCCTAAACTCTTACCAATGCTCTGAAAATTTGGGGTGAAAAATTTTAAGAAACAAAGTCTACTAGCATCAAATTTGGCAAATTCTGAAGCAAATGTATAAGACAACGACAAAAATACCATAAGAAAATACTCCGATCAGAGACAGCATAAAAAATAAAAAAAAACAGGATAATAGCTGCTCTGATCACTCGTTTGAAATTTCAACTTGATCCTAAGAATTGTGAAAAAAAAAAAAAAAAAAAATCTGAAAGTAAATTATTTTCAAGAAGTGCAAAGGCCAAGAAACAATTCTGGGAGGCTTTTAACAACAGCAGTTTATTAAAATAGTAAATAAATACATTGATAAATAATTCAAACAGTGTGAAAACTTTTCCCAAAAGTTTTTAACTCTACAAACAGAAGAAAGAAAGAAAACATCTGATCTTTTCAAGATGCTACCTTAAACAGAGAACGGGAAAAAAAACTAGCTTTTTAAAGAAATTCTCCGTATAACACTTACGCATATACATTTTCTGAATAATATCTAAAGCCTTCAAATATTTTGAATCAAGGAATGAATCACGGTGCTGTCTAAAAAATTATTTTAAATCGCACATAAAACGGAATTAAACTGCAGTTTTGCTAAAAAGTAAAAACTGCTTGAGTTAAAGCATTACATTTTTTTTCCGTCCTTAAAGTACTCCTACCAGCTTTTCAAAGATTCTTTCCCTGTTTCTTTTTTTTTTTCACCTTTCGGTGCATTTAAGTCTCTCAATCCAAAAAAAAAAGAGCTCTTAAAAAGAATGAATTGAATTGGAAATCAAATTAAAACTCCTGGGAACTCAATTTGCACTTGTTGTAGTAAAGGTGTCGGCTTTGGTATAAATTCCCAAAGCGAAACTGATGAAAATAATACTCGCATCAAGGACAATTCCTACAAGCAAGAGAGATAATTATTTTCAAACTTTACCCACAAACATGCATTTAAAAAGCCAGACTGAAGTTTGGAAGGCACAGATAACGGATATAGCTCATGCACTCATTGATAAAGGATAATCGAGACAACTTTTGACGTTCTAGCATCGAGTGAAGAAGTTTAGAAACTTTTTTTGGAAAAGGAGAGGAAAAAATCATAACATTTACAAGAAAAAAAAGTTTTAAAACATGAAGAGATCTCTAGATCATAATGTAACACTCACTCGCTGACATATTCGAGAGAATTTGGAGGTTATCGGGCGCATAAGTTCAGAAAGAAACGTGATAATAATAAATACTTAATTGAGAAGGCTTGAGGAGTCAAAAGCATAACCATATAAAAATAATAAAAAAGAAAACTAATAACAACAATACCGATGAAAATTTATAGAACTCAAATAGGGGGAAAATCTAAATGAAAAATAAATTAAATAAAAATACTAATTGAGCTGCTTTTTTTCAGAAATTCCCCCCGTATAAGAATGATGTATCTATATTTTCTCCGTAATCTCCAAAACCTTCGAATATTTTAAATCAGCGAATAATATTTTAACGAGTATTGTAAATCGTAAAAATAAAATTTTACTGCAAGCTAAATTATAGGAAGCGAATGAAATTTTATAGAATTGAATTGTACTATGTTTAGCAATCTTCAACACTGTAAGAATAAAATGTTTTATTTTATACGAAATAAATTAGTAAACTAACACATTGAGCATTTATGAAATAGTAAGAGCTATTTACAATTTCGTTTCAGACACTTGAGGCCTTCCCTCCCCCTCAAGCTATTAATTTATTAGGAAAATCAGAGAAGGGGAAGAGTTAATGTCAATAAATTAAGTTGGATTTCCTGCGCTTCTGAAGTTGGAATAATGCTGCGACGGTAACACGAAACAATTCAACGCCAAAGTTTTCCCCTTTCAGTGAGCTCCCCAAGAAGAAATAAACACTCAGGGTCAGGCATCCACGTACCAGAGCCAAAAAAAGAAACATTGTCCTGAATATCGACTTTCATTCCTTGACATTGAAGATTCAAAACTTTTTTCTCAAAATAAGTAACTTCAGAGTTAAGCGTTTATTATCAAGCAAAGCAGTTCTTTAAATAGGAACAAATTTCAAACGATTCATATAACTCTAGTTGAATGCCTATTTCACAGACATATTCCCTGTATAATTAAGCAGGCATTGCGTGCATATAAGTAAAAATTTAATAATGAATAAAACAGTGATGGACGGTTTAAATAAATATTTATTTTCGAGTGAAATATTTATAAGCGACTGACATGACTAGTAACAATGTCGCATTGTTGTCCAAGCTGCGTATAAAATTGAAAAACGCAATTAGCGTTCGCAAATCATCGTTGATACATTATTCAAGCCCACAAAACATCACTTAAAAAAGCAATTAGCGTTATTAATTTCTCACGACCGAATTCCGTTTGTTTATCTCTAGTCAAAAGTTAAGTCTTATAATAAAGTCGGATTATTATTTTTTATTATATAATGTATCCCGAGAGTAGAATTTGTTTCAAGTGATATGTGGGTTGTTGAGGCGAGTCCGACAAAATTAATTCAAATAGAGTTTTAATTATAGAACAATAGCATTACAACTTTGCATACATCTTGCCTTGTTTAATATCACATCTAACAACACAGTATTTAAGTAGCACATTCTTTTATTCAAATAAATATATTACATATTTATAACTTATTTTTTGAATTAAGAAATCAATATCTTTTTTTTTTCATTTATTTCAATTTGACAAAAAGGAAATTTTTTGAGACATTTTATTACAATTGGTGTCTTGTCTATTTTTTTGTAACGCTCCATATGTAAAAAGAAAACATCCTTTAAAGAAGAGTCTCTCTCTTTCTCTCATCTCTCTCTTTTCTGGAGCCCTCTCTTCCCCACCCACAGAGAATGGTGAGCGTAAAATGGAAATGAACTTATCATTTTAAAATTATTGCATAGTTGAAAATGCAAATTGAAATCTATATGTACCATAAAAAAAAAAACAGGAATTAAATGTTATGTGTAGCCATTTTGTAAACCTCTCCCTAGAGAAGAAAAAATATTTATAAATTGTCATGCAGTAAAAGTTGAGTTTGTGGCGCCTTCTCATACCTTGGTGCTCAGGGCGATCACTCTGCACCACTTCGAGTGGGACGGCCCTGCCCTTACATATATATGTAAAATACCACATGAGGATTGGCAATTTGGCTTAAAGCCGAGGAGAAACCGCAGAAGAATGTTAACAGCTAATATAATACTCCCTTCCCCTACAAAAATATAATGGCTATGAAACTCTCAAAAACTGGCGGGGGGGGGGAGTCGCTATTTCCAAAAAATTTGGGTTATTAGGGGGGGGGTTCGATTTAAGATTCAGGGGGTAATTTTACAAAAGATTGCGAGAATTATGTCAGAAGCATTTGAGTTTTTTTTTCTTTCTTTTGTCACGCAGTGTCATTAAGTCATAGCATGTAGGAAATAATCTGGCACTAAACGCTTCTCAAGATTATAGTTTTTGTCAGACTCCGTGTGTATAATTATCTTTCTATATAAATCCCCCCCCCCTTTTTCATTATTAATATGACAGGAAAGTACTCAAAATATAGTACTTCCTCCATTAATTAAACGAATACAATATAAAGACAGAAATGGAAAGTTGCAATACGAGCATTTAATCTTAGTTTGGAATTTTGTATTAGAATCGTGGGATATTTTGTCGAGAAAAAATGCGTAGAATGCGCATTGAACCGAGACTTCAAGCTATTTTTGTGGCGATATATTTATTATCATTGCATAAAATCAAACGGCTGTCATGCGAACTCTGTGTTAGCTCAATTAGGAAAAAAAAATTCCACAATGACGTTAGTTGTGCAATGAGAAATACTATATGACGAGTTTCAACGTAATGACGTTTTGATACCGAGAAAGTGATGTCACTCCTAGAAGCGGTTGCCTAGCAACCTCCAGATTAAGTTAAAACACTAGCAAATTAGTTTACTTCTTATGATAACTCCCACGCCTCATTTTTCATCTTTTTTCGGAACTTACGAAAATAAAATTTGTGCAAGGCTATCGGATTAACGTACTTCGATTTTATGATTTTTTGCGATTTGTTGAAGCATTTCACCTTTGTTGGAATCACTGAATCTTCTGAAAGGATGTCAATTAGAATAATTTTCAACAGTGAGTTACAGGTTTTTGATTTCACAAAATATTTTAATCCCTTCTGAAAAGGAATTGAAAAAAGAAGTATTACTATAATCAAGGATGAATTCGATAAGTTTTTTAGTACCGGAACGCCACTGTTTTCGGGCACAATAAATTTACAAAAATATATCTATATACCTATATAAATCCGTAATCTTTTTGTGGCTAAAAGAAAAATTAGAAGGAAAAAAAATGCGTGCAAATTATAATTCACGGCAGAAAAGTTTGAAGACGAAACTAAAATAACACTTCAAAAAGTCGAAAAAGCAATCAACCTTGCTTAAGACGAAGAAATGAGACGGATACAAAAACAAGACACGTGGAAACTTTGAAAAAATTGAGCGGATAAAACTCAGAAAAAAAAATCTATTTTTTACAAACTATCGTTCAATTTATTGCTTTGGCATTAGTGGTTTTAAACTCTGTCCGCAATAAAGAATTTATTTCGTGCTAAAATTCTGTACGGCTTTTTAGCCTTAATTTAAAAGCATGTAGTTGATACGTACAAAATTCATATTTAGTGTTTTATTCCGATGGTAAGCGTTAACAAGATTTTTGCACAGAATGTTTAGCCTCAAATCAATGTCAAAGATTGCTTTTTGAAAGACTGCAAAAATTAAACCCAGAACAAACGAAATGAATCTTTTTTTCTTAATTGCATTAGAGGCGAGTTTATATCCAGAAATAATAATTATGAGTACTATTTAAAAAAGAAGAGTTGGCATTTTTACCTTCTCAACTAATCCAGTCTTTTAACTTACACTTTCTGCATGAGTAATGAAGTGCTTGGTGACTATCTGGTCTGTCAACTGCCGCAACGATTTTTAGACGGCGTACGCACGCTTAAGTGGCCACACTATTGTAGGGAGGACTCTTCGCCCACTTTTGCATGTTTTTTATCGGCATTTTACACAGAAAAGGTCAAAAAGAGCGGAAAAAATGCCACGCAACCTCCAGAATTGTTTCTTTGGCTTGTCCTTTTTTTATGTGCAACGAGCATTTGTTGCACTCTCAACAGTTCAGTGAATTGATTTTATCGTTTGTTTCTATCAGAGCAGTGCTGGTATCATAAATTTTTGGAGGAGAGGGGGGAGGTAACAAACCATTATTTTAGTAGTTAGTATGATTTCTCTTTTACCTAAATGAATAATTCATAACAATTATTTTAGTTAGGCAAACTGTTATTATTTCCCCCCATATCTTAGTAACTGAATCAAAAGCTCATGCCCCATCCATCCAACACCCCGTGATAATATATTAAGAATCTATCACTTGAATAATTTTCAAGTAAAAGGTAACCAAATTTTAAGCTATTTTAATAGAATTTATACCGGATAGAATTATGTCTCATCCGAAGGTTAGGCATTTTGTATTCATAAAATCGAGTTTAAATACAAGCACACTTAATTTTCTTATTCATTCACTATTTTATTCACTCATTTTTTTTAAATCATATATTAGTTAATTTATGTTTGTTTAATTATTCATTCATTCATTTAAGGAGAAATATTTTTAATAATGAATTAAAAAAACATATCATTAAAATTATTTTATTTTGAACCTTTTTTTTTGGGGGGGGGGGGCAAACTTACTGCCAAAAATTGAAAATAAAAATCAGTGCACTTTTATTACAAAATGCATTTGTCTTTTTATATGTAATGTAATTTCAAAAACATACTTCATTTTTAAAATGTAAGTTATTCTAACTACTGCAATTGCCCCCAAATTCCCCTACTGCATGAATTTAAATTTTGGTAGCAATGACAATTTAAAGTTTATTTCAGATTATTCGAAAAAAAAGACCCTTGGGTACTTACCAAATCAATTTTTCAGTAAAGATCCTTTCCAGGGGGAACAAAAAAAAATTTTATGAGTTTTTGTTAATTTGCTTCCGTTCCGCGAAATGAAAAAAAGTTGAAATCTTTTGCATTAAACGTATGGAGAATTTATTTTCAAGAAAAACGCGAAAATGTTTTAAATTAAAAAAAAAAAAAAATACTGGGAAAGAAAGAAAAGTCAACTCGTTTCTAGTTTCCCCCTCTTTCCTTTATCTCTACTAAAGCCTCTGGAAACTTCAGAGGTTCGTTAGGTTTAATTGTTAAACATTTTATTAAAATGGAGCTCCGACATTTTTCAAATAGTTTGTGTTTCGCATTACTTACACGTTTGTTTTAGTAATTAAAATTTCAGGATTTAATTTTTAGAATAATTTGATGCATAAACTGTGTTTAAAATCAAATAAATTTTTAGTGAGAAATGCTAAGCCCCTTTGGCAATTTCTTTGTAGCCAAATCAATTGTCTTTACCACTTTTTATCATTATAGTAGTGTATTCTATTTTACCCAAAAATTCGAAAAAAAAAAAAAAGATATGAAATGTTATCTACATGTAAGTCACAACAATGCTAATATTCCATTAAATGTATTGGTCATTTTTAATTGCATACGAGTCATTCTTCAAAAAGTGTAACTTTTCTGTCACACGCCTTTTACAGTAAAAACTTTAAGGAACAATTCATTTAACAATAATTTTTAATTTCACCAAAAATATATCTATTTAAACCTACCAACAATTTTTTAAAAATAATTTTTATTTTAGTTTATTTTTGGTTTACAACATGTGAATTCTCACGACTGTTTATGTTGCTTAATAACTTGTTTAATTAAAAGTATATACTTATTTATTGTTCCTTTCACAAGTGTCTTAAATACTAATTATTTAAGTATATTTAATTTTTAATATTGTGTTTTAGTTCGTTTTAGAAGGCCAAGGAGTCATGTCACACAATAAATTCTCACCTCCGTTACTTAAACACAAAATGCCATTCCTCATTAACACGTAGCAGTAATGACATCAAATTCTATTTTCCATGATACAAGGGAACCACTTGTTTATTTTCAGCCATAGTTGAAGTTGTGAGATTTTTGTCGAAAAACAAAACATAGATTTTGCTTTAAAACATTAGTGTGGTTATTCTGACCTCTCATCTCCGTGAATTTGAATTTCAGGGATGTAAATTTTTGTAAAAAAAGAAGTGAACATGTTTTAATATGCTTAACATGTGCAGATTGTAACAACGAAAAAAAAAATCCATGAAAAATGAATCTATTAGGCCTATATTAATGGAAAGATCCTCACCTCCGTGAATCTCACTTCCGTGACAGACCTTATCAATGTCATTATTTCTGAGGTAAAAATAACTGATGGAGGGGAAATACACCAATATTAGGCATTCTACCAAAATTATAAATTGTCAGTATATCCTTAAATTTACTAAATACTATTTTTTAATATACATTTGGAACTACTAATTAAGTCGTACTTCAATTAAGAGAGCTTAATATTATATTCCCACTAATCATTAAAATAGCTGATTGTTTGCACAATAAACAAAATTGCTACTTTGATATCAAATTGCCCCCGATTTTTAAATATTAAAAAATTTTCTTTTTTTTCCGTGAACAAGGTTTTTTTTTTTTTTTTTGCTTATGAGTAAAATAATTGGAACTTAGCTGGGCCATTGTTTATGGATACTTCTAGTAGGTAACACTTTCATGTAAGAATAAATAAAAAAGAAAACAAAAGGTTTCGTAATTGAAAAAATATTTTGCGTTCAAAATTTAGTTTTCTGGAGAATGACCCATACCCAATCATCACTATTCCAAATTGACAATAACCAAAATAATCCAGACAACATTTGAGGTTTCAACAGTCTCATCTACAAATTAGGGGTTTTCAGAAAACCCTTATTTAGTCTCCCATTACGGCCAAGATTTTTTTAAAGTTTTTTTATTATTAGCTTTATTCTTCTAGCGTTGTACTCAATATTTTTAACGCCTGTACAAGTTTGTTTCACGCATTGGAAATAGTAAATACAGTAGCACCTCGTTTATCCAGCCCTCGTTATTCCTGCTCTCCGTTTTTTCCGGATCAAATTTGTTTAGTCAAAAAACAAATTCACTCAAATAATCATTCTAAATTATGATAGCAAGAACAGCAATATTCGCTCTATAATTTTGATTAAATGTACAAGTCCTGCATTGATCGTGCAATAAATTATAGTAATCTTACAAACAACATGGCGTATTTGGAGTGTCAGTCCAATAGCACTGCAGCTGAACCATAAATGATAAGGTGTTTCAGAGTAACAATCCTAATATAATTTTGTCACAAAGCTTTTTTTTTTTTGCTGTAATAAAAGACAAGCCTGCGTATTCTGTACCTCAGAGCCAGAAGAACGTAAGTCCAAAAATTGCTATTTTTTGTTTATTAGTGCATTGTATGTAGAAGTCAATTCCGCACTGAGCCATGTGAACGTAATTCTTTAAAAAATATCCTTTTCAATTTTTTACTAGGGTTAAAAGAGCGCGCGTCTCATCCTTTGCATGCGGAAGAAAAACGTTTTTCCTCCGCACTGTAAAATTATCATAATGTGACTTACGTTCCTCTGACTTTGAGGTACAGTATTTACAAATGTGTTTTGCTTCTTGACCATAGTACCCGGATTATCAGGATTTTCGTTTATCCGTATTGCCTTCGGTCCCAATTAGTCCGGACAAACGAGGTTTTACTGTACGCCTCAAAAATTTAGTCAAGCGTATTTTCAGGCTAAATAAAAAATTTATTTTTTAAATACATCATTTGAATGTTTTATTTATTTATTTTTTATTTATTTTTTTAAACACTCACTGTCAAACGTTTTAAATGTTAAAAATTGAAACAAATCTCTTCTTTCCATGTATTAGTCCATTTCAACCTTAGAAAGTTTTTTTTTTTTAAAATTTTCATATGAAATTGATCACTATTATGGTATTCACTGTTTTTATATTCCACTCCTCAAACTGAGTTTCACTCTGAAAAATGTCAAAAAAGTACTTTCACGCCTTGGAAAAACTCTGGTCAAAAGGGTAAATGAATAATTTATTGTTCAATGAATGTTCTTAGAAAGAGTCTGTCCTTCGTCGTCGCTGCCTATGAGTAAAATAAGTTTGGTACCATTAACATGGAAATGCGTCGCAAATACAAGAAGTACTCTTGCGAGAGCCTCAATTATACTTAAATGCATGTAAGTAATTTAAAAAAAAAAGAGAAGACGAGACACGAGCTTCAACTAATTGATTCGTTTCTTTTTCCAAGATGATGAATATAAAACAGACAGTGCTTTCATCCCTGAACCCTCGAACCTTGAGAACATTAGTATAAGAAAACGGTCTAATTATTAAACCATTCACGTAGTAGCTATTTTTCTAATAGTATGGACGGAATTTTTGAAAATGCACAAAAAAGGTATCTTTAAAAAATAAAGCAAAAATAAGTTTAAATTCACTGTTGTACAGACGTTTTAGATCCCGTTTACCAAGGACTTGGTTTGAAACGTCCTTGGTGTAACTCGTCTACCAACAACATAGCAACTGCAACTTCATTTTGACAGCGTGCCAACAGGTGAAAATTAGGGGTAGGTCGATATTTGTGCAAATCGTTATGCATTTATTTCCGGCAACGCGACAGAATCAGATTTACTTGCGACAATGAAAATTTGCTACACGGAAAGAAAAAAAGTTTCATTAGTTTTCAGTAAAGAATTCTGAATGAATAACTCTGGTGGGAAGTTTCAGTTATTTCCTGTTCTACACTGTTTGAACTGCGAAGTGCATATGGCCCCATTTAGGGTGAGAGGCTCGTAGCACCAGCGGCACCCCTTTAAGGGTGCCGTTTTAGTTCCCCATGGCACCTCATGGCTAAAAAATGGCTCCCTTAAGAGTGTCGCAAGAAGCCGAAAGTGGGTGCTACAAGCGTTTCACCCTTGAAATGAAATATGAATTAAACATATTAAACGTAAAGTACCTTCTGATCGATACTTTAAATAGGTAAAAAATAAATATTAAATATTTAATAACTCCGCTTTTGTTGCTATCATGGCTTGGATGCGAAGTGGCATTCTTTCAATGAATGATGTGACTGCTTGAGTTACCAAGTATTCTGCCGTGTGCAGGTAAACGGCAGTATCTGCAGAACTGAGTTTTCGAGATATTTGAAGAAATGTGTGGTGGATTCAATACTAACACTAGGAAAGTGTTGGATTTAGACGTTTTTTTCGCGCCTCTTTTTCACCAGAAATCAAATAAGCGAGCTTGTACAATAAAGATAACGTACAATAGATGACAAAAATGCAAAAGGAAAAAAAATGAAAAAAGTGCAGTTACTGCCCTTTACCTGCACATGGCAGTATTATACATAAATTGTTATTTTTTTCCAAAAATCACACTCATAAAAAGAAGCTTGTAACTTGAAATTTTAACGGACATTGACATCTCTCACATTCAAAATATTAAAAAAAAAAAGTAAAGTGTTGCCAAAATAAACTTTAAACTTTTAAATAAACTGCAAAATGTGTTCAAATAATAAAACTATGTAACATCAATAGACAGCAATGAAAATACAGAAAAGTTTGTTTGAGTATAATAATTTGGCCACCCTCTGTATATATACAGATAGTTTTTTTTTGTACACGTTCTAAAACCGATCGACATTTTGCATTTAAAGATAA